>NC_069509.1:152411755-152514255 GCF_027579735.1 Bombina bombina | reverse complement strand
CTGGTTTAACTTTAAAAGTTTGCAAAATTTACTATGCTTGGACTAAAAGTTGAATGGTAGCTGCCCAATCCAAAACTACTATTCAAAGTATATAAAGGGCTCGATTTATCAAAAGCTTCGACAGCCTTAGTCCCCCTACGCCTGCAGGTTCTCACAAGAGAACCTGCAGTCCGTATTTATGAAGCAGCGGTCCTCAGTCCACTGCTTCCTTAACCTCTTTGCCACCTCTTAGGTGGCAAATTTCAATCTCCCCAGTCTCATTTGCGCTCTTGTGCAACGCCGCTCTCTGCCCGAGCATAGCCAATCACGCGCGGGTAGGGGGGGCATTGCACAAGAGCCCAAAATTGCGTTCTTGTGCTGTGCTGAATTCCGGCAGTGGAATTCAGCCCAACAGAGGCGAGCTGCGGCAGACAGTGCGTATGTACACCCCTGTCCGCCGTAGCTTGATAAATCAACCCCACAGTATTTGTAGAAACTAGATACTCTGAGTATTTAGCTATAGGTATTTTGACACTTTAAATATAACCACTTTATCGCCAAGGGCAGAAAATAAAATTTAGGTGATCCAAAAAATACACTTTGTTAAAATAAAATTATTAAAAAATACACTTAATTAAAATAAATGTTTACTTTTAGTGTCACATGCATGCTGACTAGATGATAAGAGGAGGTGTCAAAACAATGACTAATTATTTATGCAATGTGATCACTTTATTGGGCATCCCTAGACTGCCTTGGTTCTGAGGCATCCAGTGATAGCCACTGAGCCTGAAACCAGCATGTATTGCAGCATGCCGGTATCTAGGCTGCATCAAAGTATAAGATCACTGTGATTTCCTGTCACAGTGATTGATTACACAGTAACAGTCATACTTACTGCACTGTTGCTAGATATTCTCACATGCAGGTATTCAGCAACAGGTCACTGAGGGCTCTTGGAATTCCCAACAGGATGAGGATCACTAGATTCTAGATATGGGACCTTTGATTGAAGGAACCAATATGTGGCAGATTGTTTTCAAAATAAAAAAGTACCAGGACATTTTTCAAGTTTTTATTCCACCAGGAGTTCAGTAGATGATATACAAATGTTTAATAAATGTGAAAACACATATATAAAAATGTATATCTTTTATTGAAGTGTAAAACTTATAAGCGCTCAGGAGTGTGCACGTGTCTTTAGTATGGCAGCAGTGTTTTTGCAAAATTATATAACAAAGCTGCAAATAATGTTGCAAAACACTGCTGCCATAGAGTACTAAAGACATGTGCACAGTACTGAGCTCTTATGAGTCTACCTAGTTTTACTCTTCAATAAAAGATACAAAAAGAACAAAGCAAATTTTATAACAGAAGTAAGTTGTATAAAATTGCATGTTCTATCTGATTCATGAAAGTTTATATTTGACTAGACTGTCCCTTAAAAGAAAAAAAAGTGGAAAAAAAACATAAAATATGGTATAATAACTGCACTCAAAAATAATAATGTAACTACATGATTAGTATTAACACTATAATTAATACAAATTAAAGATTCAAATTAAAAAAATTAATAATGACAAAATATAAGGGTTCATCCTGCACCACCAATCAGATTAAAGAATTACCGGAGATATCAGTGAAACATCCTAAAAAGTATTCTATAACTGGCTAATAAAAGTGTGACCAATATGAATATAGTACATATACAAGTTAAAGAGTAAAGACTACAAATCAAGTCATTCTTGTCTATAAAGTGACAAACTTGATATAAAACTTTAATGACAAAATATAAGGGTTCATCCTGCACCACCAATCAGGTTAAAGAATCACCGAAAATATCAGTGAAAAATACTGAAGAAACGTCTTATAACTAACTAATGGAAGGGAATATACTACTTATACGAGCTAAAGAGTAAAGGCTACAAATTAAGTGATTTATATTGCAACATATCCATAAAATGATCAAATTTAATATAAAGGTGCATCCTATACAACCAATCAGATTAAAGAATGACCTAAAATATCAGTGAGAAGTCCTAAAAAAGGATACTGTAACTAACTAACCAGTGTAACCAACAAATCACATATTGAGATAATGTAATCATTCTCAAAAACATTAAATTTTGGAATAATATAACGTGATAAAACAAAAATAAAGATTTAAAAAAAAAACATAATTCATAAACATACATATATAAAAAATATTTAATATGACGTATAATACAGTCTGTAATTAAAAGGATATGAAACCCAATTTTTTTATTTTAGGTTTCAGAGCATGCAATTTTAAACAAAGTTCCAATTTACTTCTATTATCATTTTTGTTGTAGTTCTTTTGTTTAAAAGCAGGGACGTCATTTCTGACATTCTTATTCAATTCACATTTTAACCCTGTCTACATTTTACTTTGTCCAGGTAGAGCAAAGGTCAGGAAAAAAAGGCATTGACTACAATTTTAAGTTCGTTGACAACATTAAAAATTGGGGGTACAACAGTGGTGATTGGTGGGCTTAGTATCCAATAGCCATGTGCAACGCTAAAAAAATTGTTTCGTTTTGTTACATTAGTTAAATAAATAATTTTGTTTTGGCAAATTAGTTTACTTAAGTTAAATCATTTTTTTCGGATCTGTTCGTTTCTTCGGATCAATTCTTTATTCATATGCATTATTCTATTCTGAAGTTTAGAATAGAATAATGCATATGAATAAAGAATGGATCCGAAAAAACGAAAGGATCCGTAAAAACGATTTAACTAAACATAACTAATATGCCGGTGATTGCACAAACAAAATTATCTAAAACCTCCGCCACCCACATCACCGACACAAACTAAAACTATTAACCCCTAAACTGCCGTTCCCAAACCTCGCCAACACTAACTACAACTATTAACCAATAAACCGCCCCCCAACATCGCCAACACTACCTAAACATATTAACCCCTAAACTGCAGTTCCCCGACATCGCTGACACTAACTAAATTACTAAATAAAGCTATTAACCCCTAAACCGCAGTTCTCCGACAACGCCAATACTAATTAAACCTATTAATCCCTAAACCGACGGCCCCCACATCGCAACAACGTAAATTAAACTATATTAACCCCTAAACCTAACACCCCCTAACTTTCCCATTATTAAAATTGACCTAAATTAAAGTTGCAATTATTAACTAACTACCTATTTAAAAATAAATACAAACTTACCTGTGAAATAAGAATAAAACCTAACGGCTAGATTACAAGTTTTTGTCGGTAATGGTGTGCTAATGCACAGTTTTTCCTTATTGCTCACCTACAGTAACGCTGGTATCACGGGTCTTTAGAAACCCGGCGTTAGCCGCAAAAAAGTGTGCGTAGAGCAGAATTTAGCTCCACATCTCACCTCAATGCCAGCGCTGCTTACGGTAGCGGTAAGCTGGCAAAACGTGCTGGTGCACGATTTCCCCATAGGAATCAATGGGGTAGAGCCAGCTGAAAAAAAAACTAACACCTGCAAAAAAGCAGCGTTCAGCTTCTAACGCAGCCCCATTGATTCCTATGGGGAAAGAAAATTTATGTCTACACCTAACACCCTAACATGAACCCCGAGTCTAAACACCCCTAATCCTACACTTATTAACCCCTAATCCACCGCCCCCGACATCGCCGACACCTGCTTTATATTATTAACCCCTAATCTGCCGCTCCGGACACCACCGTCACATACATTATACTTATGAACCCCTAATCTGCTGCCCCCAACATCGCCGAACCCTACATTATATTTATTAACCCCTAATCTGCCGCCCCCAATGTCGCCAACACCTACCTACAATTATTAACCCCTAGTCTGCCGCCCCAACGTCGCCGCCACTATAATAAAGTTATTAACCCCTAAATCTAAGTCTAACCCTAAACCTAACAACCCCCTAACTAAAATATAATTTAAATACATCTGAATAAATATTCCTAGCATTAAATAAATTATTCCTTTTTTAAACTAAATACTTACCTATGAAATAAACCCTAAGCTAGCTACAATATAACTAATAGTTACATTGTAGCTAGCTTAGGATTTATTTTTATTTTACAGGCAACTTTGTATTTATTTTAACTAGGTACAATAGTTATTAAATAGTTATTAAATATTTAATAACTTCCTAGTTAAAATAAATACAAATATACCTGTAAAATAAAACCTAACCTAAGCTACAATTATACCTAACACTACACTATAATTAAATAAATTACCTAAATTAACTACAATTAATTACAATTAAATTAAATAAACTAAAGTATGAAAAAAAAACACTAAATTACAGAAAATAATAAAATAATTACAATTTTTTTAAACTAATTACACCTAATCTAATCCCCCTAATAAAATAAAAAGCCCCCCAAAATAAAAAAACCTACCCTATACTAAATTACAAATAGCCCTTAAAAGGGCTTTTTGCGGGGCATTGCCCCAAAGTAATTAGCTCTTTTACCTTTAAAAAAAAATACAATACCCCCCCAACATTACAACCCACCACCCACACACCCAACCCTACTCTAAAACCCACCCAATCCCCCCTTAATAAATCCTAACACTACCCCCTTGAAGATCACCCTACCTTGAGACGTCTTCACCCAACTGGGCAGAAGTGGTCCTCCAGACGGCCAGAAGTCTTCATCCAGGTGGCATCTTTTATCTTCATCCATCCGGCGCGGAGCGGGTCCATCTTCAAGACATCCAACACGGAGCATCCTCTTTGTTCGACGGCGACTTGAACAATGACAGGTCCTTTAAATGACATCATCCAAGATGGCGTCCCTTCAATTCCGATTAACTGATAGAATTCTATCAGCCAATCGGAATCCGGTAGGAGTCTTGACAGGAGAAGCTGTACCGCTCACTTTTTCCAAGACTCGTAATACCGGCGTTAGGAAAATCCCATTGAAAAGATAGGATACGCAATTTACTTAAGTGGATTTGCGGTATGCTCGAATCGCAGAAAAAAAGTGAGCGGTACACCTGTACCTGCAAGACTCGTAATACCAGTGGGCGTTAAAAAGCAGTTGGGACCTCTTAACGCTGCTTTTTAAGGCTAACGCAAGACTCGTAATCTAGGCGTAAGCTAGCTACAATATAACTATTTACTAACTACCTAGTTGAACTACCTAGTTAAAATAAATACAAACTTACTTGTGAAATAAAAATAAAACCTAAGCTTATACTATTAAAACCTAACATTACTAAAAATAAAAAATCTAACATTACTAAAAAATAAAAAAAACTAAGATTACTTAAATATCAAAACTACAATTACAAAAAATAACAAATAAAATTATCCAAAAAAATTAAAATGATTCCTATTCTAATACCCAGTTTAAAAAAAAAAACACCCCAAAGTAAAAAAAACTCTAATCTATAATAAACTACCAAGGGCCCTTAAAAGGGCCTTTTGTAGGGCATTCCCCTAAAGTAAAAAGCTCTTTTCCAAAAAAATATAAACAAACACCCTCTAACATTACCAACCCCTAGCCCCCAAACCTACAAAATAAAAATAAATCTATCTACCGATTGCCCCGAAAAGGGCATTTGTATGGTCATTGCCCTTAAAAAGGCATTCAGCTCTTTTTAGGCCCATTAAAAATAAAAAATGTCTAATCTAAAAAAAAAAACACCCCAAAAATAAAAAAATCCCATTACAAAAAAATAACAAATAAAATTATCAAAAATAATAAAAACTATTCCTATTCTAATACCCTGTGATTCAAATCAGCCAATAGGAATGAGAGCTGCTTAAATCCTCATAGCTGTTTAAATCAGCCAATAGGATTTAAGCATTTATCATTCCTATTGGCTGATTTATTTTTTTCAGCCAATAGGAATGCAATATAAAAGGGGTACCTTGCATTGAATCCTCAGTGTGCGGTGGACGATCGCATGAAGAGGACCTCCGCCTGGACTTCCACCTCCGCGCATCCACCAACCGCTCCACCTCCGCAGGAATGAAGAAGATGCCGGTCCCGCGATGGATACAGATGGAGCCGCCTGGATGAAGATGCTTCACCGCGGGGATAAAGATCTTTCGTCAGACTTCAGCAACTGTGAGTACTAATTTTGGGGTTAGTGTTAGGTATTTTTTTTTTTTTTGGGGTGTTTTTTTTTTAGATTAGGGATTTTTTATTTTAATGACTGAAAAAGAGCTGAATGCCCTTTTAAGGGCAGTAAAAGAGCTGAATGCCCTTTTCAGGGCAATGGGTAGATTCATTTTTTTTAGTTAGGTTTTTTTTATTTTGTGGGTTTGGGGGGGTGAGGGTTTGTAATGTTAGGGGGGATTGTTTTTATTTGTTTGCAAAAGAGCTGTTAACTTTAGGGCAATGCCTTACAAAAGGCCCTTTTAAGGGCCCTTGGTAGTTTATTATAGATTAGGGTTTTTTATTTTAGGGTGTTTTTTTGTTTGTTTGTTTTTTAAACGGGGTATTAGAATACGAATAATTTTTATTATTTTGGATAATTTCGTCTGTTATTTTTTGCAATGGTAGTTTTTTTAATTTTTGTAATTTTAGTGTTTAGCATTTTTTGTAATTGTAGTTTACATTTTTTAGTAATCAGGTTTTTTTATTTTTTAGTAATGTTATGTTTTATTAGTTTAAGCTTAGATTTTATTTTTATTTCACAGGTAAGTTTGTATTTATTTTTAAATACGTAGTAAGTTAATAATTGTAACTTTAATTTAGGTCTATTTTAATTATGTTAAAGTTAGGGGGTGTTAGGTTTAGGGGTTAATAGTTTAATTTAGGTTGTTGCGATGTGGAGGCCAACGGTTTAAGGGTTAATAGGTTTAGTTAGTGTTGGCGATGTTTGGGAACGGTGGTTTAGAGGTTAATAGGTTTAGTTAGTGTTGGCGATATTTGGGAATGGCGGTTTAGGGGTTAAAAGGTTTAGTTAGCATTGGCGATGTTTGGGACTGGTAGTTTAGGGGTTAATAGGTTTAGTTAGTGTTTCAGTTAGTGTTGGCGATGTCGGCAACTGCGGTTTAGGGGTTAGTAGGTTTAGTTAGTTTTGGCGATGTTTGGGAATGGCGGTTTAGGGGTTAATAGGTTTAGTTAGTGTTGGTGATGTCGGGGAACTGCGGTTTATGGGTTAATAGGTTTAGTTACTGTTGGCGATGTAGGGGAATGGCAGTTTAGGGGTGAATAGCTTTATTTAGTGATTTAGTTTGTGTCGGGGAATGGCGGTTTAGGGGTTAATAGCTTTATTTAGTGATTTAGTTGGTGTTAGCGATGTTGGAATGGCAGTTTAGGGGTTAATATGATTATTTAGTCATTTAGTTTAGTAGTGTCTGCGATGTCGGGGAACTGCGGTTTAGATTAGAACAAGAAAAAATTCCAAATATGAATAATGGATCCGAAATTTTGGAAACTGATTTATTAATTTTCTGAATTTTTTTCGGATTTTAGGTATGGTGCCGATTCGGAAATTCGGATGCATTTAAATCTCTGAATCAGCCAAAATTCATCCAAAAAACGAAATTCATCCGAACTAAAACGCACATGTCTAGTATCCAACAACACCCCCTAGAACCGCCAATGGTAAGTCTGAAAATTTGCAAGTACTAAAAGTGTGTTCATTCCAAATCCCCAAACATTAACCCTTATTCTAATTTCAACCTAAACAATATTGCTTCCTATATTACAGAGGACAACATTCTAAACTCACTGTAATGACTTGCAGTGTTTTGGTGATGCAACAAGACAGAGCCAGGAACCTCTAAAATAGAGAGGAAAATATAGCTAAACTCGTATTGTTGCATTACTTAAAGGGACACTCAAGTCAAAATAAAACTTTCATGATTCAGATAGAGCAGCAATTTAAAAAACTTTCCAATTTACTACCATTAACAAAATATGCTAATTTTTTATACAGTATTTACACTTTTTGAGTCACTAGTTCCTACTGAGCATGTGCAAGAATTCAGAGAATAAACGTATAAACATTTGTGATTGGCTGATGGCTGTCACATGGTACAGGATGAGTGGAAATAGACATAACTGAAATGTGTAAGACAAAAAAAATCTACAACACATTTGAAATTCAGACTGCTATTGCATTGTCTTGTTAATATGCATTTGTTGATTATGCAAATCTACTGTATTGACTGATCCTTTAATATTAATTACAGGACCAGATTATTTAGATGCTCCTTAATTTATTTTCCTACTTATGCTCTGTGATATAGCCACTAATGCTCAGTCATTATTATTACACCACAAAAAGATATCTGTGTAGAGGGACATTTAGCTCAAACAATGAATTTAGCTCATAGAATAATAAACTCAAAGCGTTTCAGCAAATAAATTTGCCCTTTTCAAGAGCACATTAAAATTTACATCAAAGAACTCTAAATTGTTATATACACTCCTGAGCTTTTATGAGTTTTACACTTCGATAAAAGATACCACAAGAACAAAGCAAGTTTGGTAAGCAAAGTAAATTGAAAAGTTGTTTAAAACCGCATGCTCTCTCTGAATCATCAAAGTTTAATCTTGACTTCACTGTCCCTTTAAGATAGTTAATACATCAGATTAACCAATTAGGGTGAATTGCATCTGATCAGGACACAGTTGTGTGGAAATACTGGTCCAATAGAATCATGCACATATGTGTATATAGAGAAAGTTTGTTTTTAATTTTGTATTAAGCCTGAAGGAACGGCCAATAACAAAGCTGAGAAACGTGTAGCTGATATAAACTACTGATTTTATATCCTATAGCTCTACACTACTTTATCATTATTGTCTGCACTTATGAGTCCTTGCCTCTGCTTGCTGCTATGAGAGGGGAAGTCTAGGGTTCCTGCATTGACATTGAGTGCAGTTAGCTGGAATAATGAGAGGTCTCAGTCTGCTTATACAGCACCGGGGGGGTTTTACCTGTGTCTGTATTATACTGCTACCTGTGTCTGTATTATACTGCTACCTGTGTCTATATTATAATTCTACATGTGTCTGCATTATACTGCTACCTGTGCCTGCATTATACTGCTATCTGTGTCTGCATTATACTGCTACCTGTTTCTGCATTATACTGCTACCTGTGTCTGCATTATACTGCTACCTGTGTCTGCATTATACTGCTAACTGTGTCTGCATTATAATGCTACCTGTTTCTGCATTATACTACTACCTGTGTCTGCATTATACTGCTACCTGTGTCTGCATTAAACTGCTACCTGTGTCTGTAGTATACTGCTACCCGTGCCTGTATTTTACTGCTACCTGTGTCTGTATTATACTGCTACCTGTGTATGTATTATACTGCTACCCGTGTCTGCATTACACTGCTACCCATGTCTGCATTACACTGCTACCCGTGCCTGTATTATGCTGCTACCTGTGTCAGCATTATACTACTACCTGTGTCTGCATTATACTGCTACCTGTGTCTGTATTATACTGCTATTTGTGTCTGCATTATACTGCTACCTGTGTCTGTATTATACTGCTACCTGTGTCTGCATTATACTGCTACCTGTGTCTGCATTATACTGCTACCTGTGTCTGTATTATACTGCTACCTGTGCCTGTATTATACTGTAACCTGTGTCTGTATTATACTGTTACCGGTGTCTGCATTACACTGCTACGCGTGCCTGTATTATACTGCTACGCATGCCTGTATTATACTGCTACCTGTGTCTGTATTATTCTGCTACCTGTGTCTGTATTATACTGCTACCTGTGTCTGTATTATACTGCTGTCTGTGTCTGTATTATACTGCTACCTGTGTCTGTATTATACTGCTACCTGTGTCTGTATTATACTGCTACGCATGCCTGTATTATACTGCTACCTGTGTCTGTATTATTCTGCTACCTGTGTCTGTATTATACTGCTACCTGTGTCTGTATTATACTGCTACGCATGCCTGTATTATACTGCTACCTGTGTCTGTATTATACTGCTACGCATGCCTGTATTATACTGCTACCTGTGTCTGTATTATACTGCTACCTATGTCTGCATTATACTGCTACCTGTGTCTGTATTATACTGCTACCTGTGTCTGCATTATACTGTTGTCTGTGTCTGTATTATACTGCTACCTGTGTCTGCATTATACTGTTGTCTGTGTCTGTATTATACTGCTACCTGTGTCTGCATTATACTGCTACCTGTGTCTGTATTATACTGCTACCTGTGTCTGCATTATTCTGTTGTCTGTGTCTGTATTATACTGCTACCTGTTTCTGTATTATACTGTTGTCTGTGTCTGTATTATACTGCTACCTGTTTCTGTATTATACTGCTACTCTACCTGTGTCTGTATTGTACTGCTACCTGTCTCTGCATTATACAGCTACCTTTGTCTGTATTATACTGCTACCTGTGTCTGCATTATACTGCTACCTGTGTCTGCATTATACTGCTACCTGTGTCTGTATTATACTGCTACCTGTGTCTGCATTTTACTGCTACCTGTGTCTGTATTATACTGCTACGCAACCTGTGTCTGCATTATACTGCTACCTGTGTCTGTATTATACTGCTACGCAACCTGTGTCTGCATTATACTGCTACCTGTGTCTGTATTATACTGCTACCGGTGTCTGCATTACACTGCTACGCGTGCCTGTATTATACTGCTACGCATGCCTGTATTATACTGCTACCTGTGTCTGTATTATTCTGCTACCTGTGTCTGTATTATACTGCTACCTGTGTCTGTATTATACTGCTGTCTGTGTCTGTATTATACTGCTACCTGTGTCTGTATTATACTGCTACCTGTGTCTGTATTATACTGGTACGCATGCCTGTATTATACTGCTACCTGTGTCTGTATTATTCTGCTACCCGTGTCTGTATTATACTGCTACCTGTGTCTGTATTATACTGCTACCTGTGTCTGCATTATACTGCTACCTGTGTCTGTATTATACTGCTACCTGTGTCTGCATTATTCTGTTGTCTGTGTCTGTATTATACTGCTACCTGTTTCTGTATTATACTGTTGTCTGTGTCTGTATTATACTGCTACCTGTTTCTGTATTATACTGCTACGCTACCTGTGTCTGTATTGTACTGCTACCTGTCTCTGCATTATACAGCTACCTTTGTCTGTATTATACTGCTACCTGTGTCTGCATTATACTGCTACCTGTGTCTGTATTATACTGCTACCTGTGTCTGCATTATACTGCTACCTGTGTCTGTATTATACTGCTACGCAACCTGTGTCTGCATTATACTGCTACCTGTGTCTGCATTATACTGCTACCTGTGTCTGTATTATACTGCTACCTGTGTCTGTATTATACTGCTACCTGTCTCTGCATTATACTGCTACCTGTGTCTGTATTATACTGCTACCTGTGTCTGTATTATACTGCTACCTGTGTCTGTATTATACTGCTACCTGTCTCTGCATTACACAGCTACCTGTGTCTGTATTATACTGCTACCTGTGTCTGTATTATACTGCTACCTGTGTCTGTATTATACTGCTACCTGTGTCTGCATTATACTGCTACCTGTGTCTGCATTATACTGCTACCTGTTTCTCAATTATACTGCTACCTGTGTCTGCATTATACTGCTACCTGTGTCTGCATTATACTGCTACCTGTTTCTGAATTATACTGCTACCTGTGTCTGTATTATACTGCTACCTGTGTCAGCATTATACTGCTACCTGTGTCTGCATTATACTGCTACCTGTCTCTGCATTATACAGCTACCTGTGTCTGTATTATACTGCTACCTGTGTCTGTATTATACTGCTACCTGTGTCTGCATTATACTGCTACCTGTGTCTGCATTATACTGCTACCTGTTTCTGCATTATACTGCTACCTGTGTGTGTATTATACTGCTACCTGTGTATGTATTATACTGCTACCTGTGTCTGTATTGTACTGCTACCTGTGTCAGCATTATACTGCTACCTGTGTCTGCATTATACTGCTACCTGTGTCAGCATTATACTGCTACCTGTGTCAGCATTATACTGCTACCTGTGTCTGTATTGTACTGCTACCTGTCTCTGCATTATACAGCTACCTGTGTCTGTATTATACTGCTACCTGTGTCTGTATTATACTGCTACCTGTGTCTGCATTATACTGCTACCTGTGTCTGCATTATACTGCTACCTGTTTCTGCATTACACTGCTACCTGTTTCTGCATTATACTGCTACCTGTGTCTGCATTATACTGCTACCTGTGTCTGTATTATACTGCTACCTGTGTCAGCATTATACTGCTACATGTCTCTGCATTATACTGCTACCTGTGTCTGCATTATACTACTACCTGTGTCTGCATTATACTGCTACCTGTGTCAGCATTATACTGCTACATGTCTCTGCATTATACTGCTACCTGTGTATGTATTATACTGCTACCTGTGTCTGCATTATACTGCTACCTGTGTCAGCATTATACTGCTACCTGTGTCTGCATTATACTGTTGTCTGTGTCTGTATTATACTGCTACCTGTGTCTGCATTATACTGTTGTCTGTGTCTGTATTATACTGCTACCTGTGTCTGCATTATACTGCTACCTGTGTCTGTATTATACTGCTACCTGTGTCTGCATTATACTGTTGTCTGTGTCTGTATTATACTGCTACCTGTGTCTGCATTATACTGCTACCTGTGTCTGTATTATACTGCTACCTGTGTCTGCATTATTCTGTTGTCTGTGTCTGTATTATACTGCTACCTGTTTCTGTATTATACTGTTGTCTGTGTCTGTATTATACTGCTACCTGTTTCTGTATTATACTGCTACTCTACCTGTGTCTGTATTGTACTGCTACCTGTCTCTGCATTATACAGCTACCTTTGTCTGTATTATACTGCTACCTGTGTCTGCATTATACTGCTACCTGTGTCTGCATTATACTGCTACCTGTGTCTGTATTATACTGCTACCTGTGTCTGCATTTTACTGCTACCTGTGTCTGTATTATACTGCTACGCAACCTGTGTCTGCATTATACTGCTACCTGTGTCTGTATTATACTGCTACGCAACCTGTGTCTGCATTATACTGCTACCTGTGTCTGTATTATACTGCTACCGGTGTCTGCATTACACTGCTACGCGTGCCTGTATTATACTGCTACGCATGCCTGTATTATACTGCTACCTGTGTCTGTATTATTCTGCTACCTGTGTCTGTATTATACTGCTACCTGTGTCTGTATTATACTGCTGTCTGTGTCTGTATTATACTGCTACCTGTGTCTGTATTATACTGCTACCTGTGTCTGTATTATACTGCTACGCATGCCTGTATTATACTGCTACCTGTGTCTGTATTATTCTGCTACCCGTGTCTGTATTATACTGCTACCTGTGTCTGTATTATACTGCTACCTGTGTCTGCATTATACTGCTACCTGTGTCTGTATTATACTGCTACCTGTGTCTGCATTATTCTGTTGTCTGTGTCTGTATTATACTGCTACCTGTTTCTGTATTATACTGTTGTCTGTGTCTGTATTATACTGCTACCTGTTTCTGTATTATACTGCTACGCTACCTGTGTCTGTATTGTACTGCTACCTGTCTCTGCATTATACAGCTACCTTTGTCTGTATTATACTGCTACCTGTGTCTGCATTATACTGCTACCTGTGTCTGTATTATACTGCTACCTGTGTCTGCATTATACTGCTACCTGTGTCAGCATTATACTGCTACATGTCTCTGCATTATACTGCTACCTGTGTATGTATTATACTGCTACCTGTCTGTATTATACTGCTATCTGTGTCTGCATTATACTGCTACCTGTGTCTGCATTATACTGCTACCTGTGTCTGTATTATACTGTTACGGTACCAACTGTGTACCGAGGGTTAACCCCAGATGAACAATGTCCTGCATAGACAATCAGCAATTCACAACCCAGCCAGTTTCAGGTTTAAAACAGAATGACAACTTTATTTGAAGGCAGCACACAGATTTATACAGGTTTTTGACCCCCCCTCAGATGGGGGTTGAAAGAATGTTGTACATTAGATAAAAGGGAGAAGTGCCCTTGACATGATACAATAGAATTATATTACTTAAATACTTTACTTAGGCAGATAACAACTTAAACACATTTGGCTTGTCTTATCACCTAGCGTCTGTTCTCTGAGGGTGATTAAACAATGGCCTGTTTATTACTTAAATGTAATTATAGCACACAATAGCTGAGGCCAGAAAACCTGTCTTTAGAAATTAGATTCTTAAAGCTAAACACAGTTAACTCTTTCAGTCCTGACAGAAGGGTCTGTCACATAGCTCCCCCCTTGTGGAACACTCCGGCAGACCCGGCTTGACCCTTTTGCGGGTCAACCTGGGGATGACCGGACTAGGAGGTGGTAGGCATGTCAGTTTGCTGGGACAATCCATTTGTATTCCCGTTATGAGAGAGAATCCCTGTCTGTATAAATAAGGGTTCAACCTCTTCAGTGCCCCGACTAGGGCTAAACAGTCCTTCAAAATATCATCGGCTTCTTTACGTGGTTTTTGTACCTGCTCTTTATAGGTATCCACAATCCCTTCATACTGACATAGGGTGCCCTTGAGTTGCTGCACCTCCCTATGAGCCAGCGTCAGCTTCTCCTCCAGTGTCACTAAGTTTGTCCTTAATGTTTCATGTTCCACTCTCAAGCTGGTGTTTTCTGCAGTCTGTCGGTGCAGCTTGTCTAGCAGAGATTCCTGTTCTAAACGTGCTTTTTCCTCTGCACTCCTCTTCTCTCCCGCTAGCACTGTTACATGATTATTTAACGTGACCATTTTATCCTCTACGTGACTCTTCTCCTTCATCAGCGCATTGTAACGTGACTCCCACATATCAATAGCGGATAGAGATTTACTGAGCTCAGCGTCCTGTGGCTTAGCAGCAGGGGGGTCAGTCTCTGCTGCACGGATCTGAGCACGGGTAGTCACAGGGTTAACATCAGCGGGACCCATGGGAGCATAGGCAGAAACAAGGGGGACCAAGGTATTTCCAAGGAGAACATCAGCTGGTAAATCCTTCATGACCCCCAAATTCACAGGTCTAGCGCCCCCTCCCCAATCCAAATGCACCCTGGCAACAGGCAGGCGGAACACAGTGCCCCCTGCTACCCTCACAGCCACAGTGTCTCCTGTGTGCTGTTTCTCAGACACCAAGTTCTTTCGAAGCAAGGTCATGGTAGCACCAGTATCCCGTAGACCACTGACCTCCTTCCCATTCACTTTAACCAGTTGCCGGTTATTCCGGTGGGCAGCTTGCACAAGGTCTGCCTCATGTAGGATGCCCCAGCATTCTTGCGCCTCTACGTAGCGGGCCGCAGGCTGAGGGTTACGTGGGATTCCGCCGGCAGGTCTTCTCCAGGACTGTGCTTGGTTCGCTGCATTTAGGGGACACTCTGGTCTTTTGTGCCCTAGTTGCTTACATCCAAAGCATCGAATCGGTTGTGAGTAGCCCCGCGAATTGAACAGGGCTCTCTGAGGGTAGTTCGTGGCCAGAGGCCGTGTGGTATAGCGGTGCGCTGGGGGTTGGTAACTGGCAGGTGCTGGGGTGACTGGGGGTCTGTACTCCACTCTGGCAGGGGGCTTAGTGGTAGCAGTGTCCAGTTTGCTGGCATCCGTATACTCATCTGCCAAGCGAGCCGCTTCATGCAGGGTGGAGGGTTTACGGTCCCGAACCCACTCTCGAACTCCTGCGGGTAACTTGTCGAAGCAATGTTCCAACAGGAATAGCTGCAGCACCTCTTCCCCAGATACGGCTTGGCACCCCGCTATCCAGTGAGCTGCTGTGCGGTGCACCTTACATGCCCACTCAAGGTAGGAATCTCCAGCTAATTTAACAGTGTCTCTGAACCGTCTCCTGTATGCCTCCGGTGTAATTGCATACCTGGAGAGCAGAGCCTCTTTTACAGTATTATAATCCCAGACTTCCTCATCTGGAATGGCCCGAAAAGCCTCACTGGCCCGGCCGGATAATTTTCCGGATAATATCGTGACCCAGTCCTCTGCGGGTACCTTGTGTAGTGCACATTGCCTCTCAAAATCCACAAGGTACCCATCAATCTCTCCTTCTGTTTCCTGGAAGTTTTTAAAAGCTGCAAAATTTACTTTTCCCTTTTCCACTGGGGTTGCTGTGACTTGCGCTGCTGCAGCGCCGCTTTGGCGAAGTAGGTTGGCCTCCACAGCTGATATGACCCGGTCGATAATTTCGGCAGATGGGTTGGGGCCATAATATGCCAGTCTTATTTTAACCGCCCGATCAAAGCTTGCTTCTTCAGGGGTTCTGTCTGATATGCTGGGCCCATTGGTTCCTTCTGTCCCTGGTACTCTTTCCATCTTAGTCAGTATTGTAATAATCCCCCTCTTCCTGAGGTTACTGGCTTGTGTAGTTGCTCTTCTGGGCGATAAGGATTCTCCCGTCGCTTGCCACCAATGTTACGGTACCAACTGTGTACCGAGGGTTAACCCCAGATGAACAATGTCCTGCATAGACAATCAGCAATTCACAACCCAGCCAGTTTCAGGTTTAAAACAGAATGACAACTTTATTTGAAGGCAGCACACAGATTTATACAGGTTTTTGACCCCCCCTCAGATGGGGGTTGAAAGAATGTTGTACATTAGATAAAAGGGAGAAGCGCCCTTGACATGATACAATAGAATTATATTACTTAAATACTTTACTTAGGCAGATAACAACTTAAACACATTTGGCTTGTCTTATCACCTAGCGTCTGTTCTCTGAGGGTGATTAAACAATGGCCTGTTTATTACTTAAATGTAATTATAGCACACAATAGCTGAGGCCAGAAAACCTGTCTTTAGAAATTAGATTCTTAAAGCTAAACACAGTTAACTCTTTCAGTCCTGACAGAAGGGTCTGTCACATATACTGCTACCTGTGTCTGTATTATACTGCTACCTGTGTCTGCATTATACTGTTGTCTGTGTCTGTATTATACTGCTACCTGTTTCTGTATTATACTGCTACCTGTGTCTGTATTATACTGCTACCTTTGTCTGTATTATACTGCTACCTGTGTCTGTATTATACTGCTACCTGTGTCTGTATTATACTGCTACCTGTGTCTGTATTATACTGCTACCTGTGTCTGCATTATACTGTTGTCTGTGTCTGTATTATACTGCTACCTGTTTCTGTATTATACTGCTACCTGTGTCTGTATTATACTGCTACCTGTGTCTGCATTATACTGCTATCTGTGTCTGTATTATACTGCTACCTGTGTCTGTATTATACTGCTACCTGTGTATGCATTATACTGCTACCTGTGTCTGTATTATACTGCTACCTGTGTATGTATTATACTGCTACCTGTGTCTGTATTATACTGCTACCTGTGTCTGTATTATACTGCTACCTGTGTATGTATTATACTGCTACATGTCTCTGCATTATACTGCTACCTGTGTCTGCATTATACTGCTACCTGTTTCTGTATTATACTGCTACCTGTGTCTGTATTATACTGCTACCTGTGTCTGCATTATACTGCTACCTGTGTCTGTATTATACTGCTACCTGTGTATGTATTATACTGCTACCTGTGTATGTATTATACTGCTACCTGTGTCTGTATTATACTGCTACCTGTGTATGTATTATACTGCTACCTGTGTCTGTATTATACTGCTACCTGTGTCTGTATTATACTGCTACCTGTGTCTGCATTATACTGCTACCTGTGTCTGCATTACACTGCTACCTGTGTCTGTATTATACTGCTACCTGTGTCTGCATTATACTGCTATCTGTGTCTGTATTATACTGCTACCTGTGTCTGCATTATACTGCTACCTGTGTCTGCATTATACTGCTACCTGTGTCTGCATTACACTGCTACCTGTGTCTGCATTACACTGCTACCTGTTTCTGTATTATACTGCTACCTGTGTCTGTATTATACTGCTACCTGTGCCTGTATTATACTGCTACCTGTGTCTGTATTATACTGCTACCTGTGCCTGTATTATACTGCTACCTGTGTCTGTATAATACTGCAACCTGTGTCTGTATTATACTGCTACCTGTGTCTGTATTATACTGCTACCTGTGTATGTATTATACTGCTACCTGTGTCTGTATTAAACTGCTACCTGTCTCTGCATTATACAGCTACCTTTGTCTGCATTATACTGCTACCTGTGTCTGTATTATACTGCTACGCAACCTGTGTCTGCATTATACAGCTACCTGTGTCTGTATTATACTGCTACCTGTGTCTGTATTATACTGCTACCTGTCTCTGCATTATACTGCTACCTGTGTCTGCATTATACTGCTACCTGTGTCTGCATTATACTGCTACCTGTCTCTGCATTATACAGCTACCTGTGTCTGTATTATACTGCTATGCTACCTGTGTCTGTGGGTGAATTGCATCTGATCAGGACACAGTTGTGTGGAAATACTGGTCCAATAGAATCATGCACATATGTGTATATAGAGAAAGTTTGTTTTTAATTTTGTATTAAGCCTGAAGGAACGGCCAATAACAAAGCTGAGAAACGTGTAGCTGATTTTAAATAAACTACTGATTTTATATCCTATAGCTCTACACTACTTTATCATTATTGTCTGCACTTATGAGTCCTTGCCTCTGCTTGCTGCTATGAGAGGGGAAGTCTAGGGTTCCTGCATTGACATGGAGTGCAGTTAGCTGGAATAATGAGAGGTCTCAGTCTGCTTATACAGCACCGGGGGGTTTTAACACTTGTGCTACCTGTGTCTGTATTATACTGCTACCTGTGTCTGTATTATACTGCTACCTGTGTCTATATTATAATTCTACATGTGTCTGCATTATACTGCTACCTGTGTCTGCATTATACTGCTATCTGTGTCTGCATTATACTGCTACCTGTTTCTGCATTATACTGCTACCTGTGTCTGCATTATACTGCTACCTGTGTCTGCATTATACTGCTATCTGTGTCTGCATTATACTGCTACCTGTTTCTGCATTATACTGCTACCTGTGTCTGCATTATACTGCTAACTGTGTCTGTAGTATACTGCTACCCGTGCCTGTATTTTACTTCTACCTGTGTCTATATTATACTGCTACCTGTGTCTGTATTATACTGCTACCCGTGTCTGCATTACACTGCTACCCATGTCTGCATTAAACTGCTACCCGTGCCTGTATTATGCTGCTACCTGTGTCTGCATTATACTGCTACCTGTGTCTGTATTATACTGCTATTTGTGTCTGCATTATACTGCTACCTGTGTCTGTATTATACTGCTACCTGTGTCTGCATTATACTGCTACCTGTGTCTGCATTATACTGCTACCTGAGTCTGTATTATACTGCTACCTGTGCCTGTATTATACTGTAACCTGTGTCTGTATTATACTGCTACCGGTGTCTGCATTACACTGCTACGCGTGCCTGTATTATACTGCTACGCATGCCTGTATTATACTGCTACCTGTGTCTGTATTATTCTGTTACCCATGTCTGTATTATACTGCTACCTGTGTCTGCATTATACTGCTACCTGTGTCTGTATTATACTGCTACCTGTGTCTGCATTATACTGTTGTCTGTGTCTGTATTATACTGCTACCTGTTTCTGTATTATACTGCTACGCTACCTGTGTCTGTATTGTACTGCTACCTGTCTCTGCATTATACAGCTACCTTTGTCTGTATTATACTGCTACCTGTGTCTGCATTTTACTGCTACCTGTGTCTGTATTATACTGCTACGCAACCTGTGTCTGCATTATACTGCTACCAGTGTCTGCATTATACTGCTACCTGTTTCTGTATTATACTGCTACGCTACCTGTGTCTGTACTGTACTGCTACCTGTCTCTGCATTATACAGCTACCTTTGTCTGTATTATACTGCTACCTGTGTCTGCATTATACTGCTACGCAACCTGTGTCTGCATTATACTGCTACCTGTGTCAGCATTATACTGCTACATGTCTCTGCATTATACTGTTGTCTGTGTCTGTATTATACTGCTACCTGTGTCTGCATTATACTGTTGTCTGTGTCTGTATTATACTGCTACCTGTGTCTGCATTATACTGTTGTCTGTGTCTGTATTGTACTGCTACCTGTCTCTGCATTATACAGCTACCTTTGTCTGTATTATACTGCTACCTGTGTCTGCATTATACTGCTACCTGTGTCTGCATTATACTGCTACGCAACCTGTGTCTGCATTATACTGCTTCCTGTGTCAGCATTATGCTGCTACATGTCTCTGCATTATACTGCTACCTGTGTCTGCATTATACTGCTACCTGTGTCTGTATTATACTGCTATGCTACCTGTCTCTGCATTATACAGCTACCTTTGTCTGTATTATACTGCTACCTGTTTCTGTATTATACTGCTACGCTACCTGTGTCTGTATTGTACTGCTACCTGTTTCTGTATTATACTGCTACGCTACCTGTGTCTGTATTGTACTACTACCTGTCTCTGCATTATACAGCTACCTTTGTCTGCATTATACTGCTACCTGTGTCTGTATTATACTGCTACGCTACCTGTGTCTGCATTGTACTACTACCTGTCTCTGCATTATACAGCTACCTGTGTCTGCATTATACTGCTACCTGTGTCTGTATTATACTGCTACCTGTGTCTGTATTATACTGCTACCTGTGTCTGTATTATACTGCTACCTGTGTCTGCATTATACTGCTATCTGTGTCTGCATTATACTGCTACCTGTGTCTGTATTATACTGCTATCTGTGTCTGCATTATACTGCTATCTGTGTCTGCATTATACTGCTACCTGTGTCTGTATTATACTGCTATCTGTGTCTGCATTATACTGCTATCTGTGTCTGCATTATACTGCTACCTGTGTCTGTATTATACTGCTACCTGTGTCTGCATTATACTGCTATCTGTGTCTGCATTATACTGCTACCTGTGTCTGCATTATACTGCTATCTGTGTCTGCATTATGCTGCTACTTGAGTCTGTATTATACTGCTACGCTACCTGTGTCTGTATTGTACTACTACCTGTCACTGCATTATACAGCTACCTGTGTCTGCATTATACTGCTACCTGTGTCTGTATTATACTGCTACGCAACCTGTGTCTGCATTATACTGCTACCTGTGTCAGCATTATACTGCTACCTGTGTCTGCATTATACTGCTAACTGTGTATGCATTATACTGCTACCTGTGTATGTATTATACTGCTACCTGTTTCTGCATTATACTGCTACCTGTGTCTGCATTATACTGCTACCTGTGTCTGTATTATACTGCTACCTGTGTATGTATTATACTGCTACCTGTGTCTGCATTATACTGCTACCTGTGTCTGTATTATACTGCTACCTGTGTCTGTATTATACTGCTACCTGTGTCTGTATTATACAGCTACCTGTGTCTGTATTATACTGCTACCTGTGTCTGTATTATACTGCTACCTGTGTCTGTATTATACTGCTACCTGTGTCTGTATTATACTGCTACCTGTGTCTGTATTATACTGCTACCTGTGTCTGTATTATACTGCTACCTGTGTCTGTATTATACAGCTACCTGTGTCTGCATTATACTGCTACCTGTGTCTGTATTATACTGCTACCTGTGTCTGTATTATACTGCTACCTGTGTCTGTATTATACAGCTACCTGTGTCTGCATTATACTGCTACCTGTGTCTGCATTATACTGCTACCTGTGTCTGTATTATACTGCTACCTGTGTCTGCATTATACTGCTACCTGTGTCTGTATTATACTGCTACCTGTGTCTGTATTGTACTGCTACCTGTGTCTGTATTATACTGCTACCTGTGTCTGTATTATACTGCTACCTGTGTCTGTATTATACTGCTACCTGTGTCTGTATTATACTGCTACCTGTGTCTGCATTATACTGTTGTCTGTGTCTGTATTGTACTGCTACCTGTCTCTGCATTATACTGCTACCTGTGTCTGCATTATACTGCTACCTGTGTCTGTATTATACTGCTACCTGTGTCTGTATTATACTGCTATCTGTGTCTGCATTATACTGCTATCTGTGTCTGCATTATACTGCTACCTGTGTCTGTATTATACTGCTACCTGTGTCTGCATTATACTGCTATCTGTGTCTGCATTATACTGCTACCTGTGTCTGCATTATACTGCTATCTGTGTCTGCATTATACTGCTACCTGAGTCTGTATTATACTGCTACGCTACCTGTGTCTGTATTGTACTACTACCTGTCTCTGCATTATACAGCTACCTGTGTCTGCATTATACTGCTACCTGTGTCTGTATTATACTGCTACCTGTGTCTGCATTATACTGCTACCTGTGTCTGCATTATACTGCTACCTGAGTCTGTATTATACTGCTACCTGTGCCTGTATTATACTGTAACCTGTGTCTGTATTATACTGCTACCGGTGTCTGCATTACACTGCTACGCGTGCCTGTATTATACTGCTACGCATGCCTGTATTATACTGCTACCTGTGTCTGTATTATTCTGCTACCCATGTCTGTATTATACTGCTACCTGTGTCTGCATTATACTGCTACCTGTGTCTGTATTATACTGCTACCTGTGTCTGCATTATACTGTTGTCTGTGTCTGTATTATACTGCTACCTGTTTCTGTATTATACTGCTACGCTACCTGTGTCTGTATTGTACTGCTACCTGTCTCTGCATTATACAGCTACCTTTGTCTGTATTATACTGCTACCTGTGTCTGCATTTTACTGCTACCTGTGTCTGTATTATACTGCTACGCAACCTGTGTCTGCATTATACTGCTACCAGTGTCTGCATTATACTGCTACCTGTTTCTGTATTATACTGCTACGCTACCTGTGTCTGTACTGTACTGCTACCTGTCTCTGCATTATACAGCTACCTTTGTCTGTATTATACTGCTACCTGTGTCTGCATTATACTGCTACGCAACCTGTGTCTGCATTATACTGCTACCTGTGTCAGCATTATACTGCTACATGTCTCTGCATTATACTGTTGTCTGTGTCTGTATTATACTGCTACCTGTGTCTGCATTATACTGTTGTCTGTGTCTGTATTATACTGCTACCTGTGTCTGCATTATACTGTTGTCTGTGTCTGTATTGTACTGCTACCTGTCTCTGCATTATACAGCTACCTTTGTCTGTATTATACTGCTACCTGTGTCTGCATTATACTGCTACCTGTGTCTGCATTATACTGCTACGCAACCTGTGTCTGCATTATACTGCTTCCTGTGTCAGCATTATGCTGCTACATGTCTCTGCATTATACTGCTACCTGTGTCTGCATTATACTGCTACCTGTGTCTGTATTATACTGCTATGCTACCTGTCTCTGCATTATACAGCTACCTTTGTCTGTATTATACTGCTACCTGTTTCTGTATTATACTGCTACGCTACCTGTGTCTGTATTGTACTGCTACCTGTTTCTGTATTATACTGCTACGCTACCTGTGTCTGTATTGTACTACTACCTGTCTCTGCATTATACAGCTACCTTTGTCTGCATTATACTGCTACCTGTGTCTGTATTATACTGCTACGCTACCTGTGTCTGCATTGTACTACTACCTGTCTCTGCATTATACAGCTACCTGTGTCTGCATTATACTGCTACCTGTGTCTGTATTATACTGCTACCTGTGTCTGTATTATACTGCTACCTGTGTCTGTATTATACTGCTACCTGTGTCTGCATTATACTGCTATCTGTGTCTGCATTATACTGCTACCTGTGTCTGTATTATACTGCTATCTGTGTCTGCATTATACTGCTATCTGTGTCTGCATTATACTGCTACCTGTGTCTGTATTATACTGCTATCTGTGTCTGCATTATACTGCTATCTGTGTCTGCATTATACTGCTACCTGTGTCTGTATTATACTGCTACCTGTGTCTGCATTATACTGCTATCTGTGTCTGCATTATACTGCTACCTGTGTCTGCATTATACTGCTATCTGTGTCTGCATTATGCTGCTACTTGAGTCTGTATTATACTGCTACGCTACCTGTGTCTGTATTGTACTACTACCTGTCACTGCATTATACAGCTACCTGTGTCTGCATTATACTGCTACCTGTGTCTGTATTATACTGCTACGCAACCTGTGTCTGCATTATACTGCTACCTGTGTCAGCATTATACTGCTACCTGTGTCTGCATTATACTGCTAACTGTGTATGCATTATACTGCTACCTGTGTATGTATTATACTGCTACCTGTTTCTGCATTATACTGCTACCTGTGTCTGCATTATACTGCTACCTGTGTCTGTATTATACTGCTACCTGTGTATGTATTATACTGCTACCTGTGTCTGCATTATACTTCTACCTGTGTCTGTATTATACTGCTACCTGTGTCTGTATTATACTGCTACCTGTGTCTGTATTATACAGCTACCTGTGTCTGTATTATACTGCTACCTGTGTCTGTATTATACTGCTACCTGTGTCTGTATTATACTGCTACCTGTGTCTGTATTATACTGCTACCTGTGTCTGTATTATACTGCTACCTGTGTCTGTATTATACTGCTACCTGTGTCTGTATTATACTGCTACCTGTGTCTGTATTATACAGCTACCTGTGTCTGCATTATACTGCTACCTGTGTCTGTATTATACTGCTACCTGTGTCTGTATTATACTGCTACCTGTGTTTGTATTATACTGCTACCTGTGTCTGTATTATACTGCTACCTGTGTCTGTATTATACAGCTACCTGTGTCTGCATTATACTGCTACCTGTGTCTGTATTATACTGCTACCTGTGTCTGTATTATACTGCTACCTGTGTCTGTATTATACAGCTACCTGTGTCTGCATTATACTGCTACCTGTGTCTGTATTATACTGCTACCTGTGTCTGTATTATACTGCTACCTGTGTCTGCATTATACTGTTGTCTGTGTCTGTATTGTACTGCTACCTGTCTCTGCATTATACTGCTACCTGTGTCTGCATTATACTGCTACCTGTGTCTGTATTATACTGCTACCTGTGTCTGTATTATACTGCTATCTGTGTCTGCATTATACTGCTATCTGTGTCTGCATTATACTGCTACCTGTGTCTGTATTATACTGCTACCTGTGTCTGCATTATACTGCTATCTGTGTCTGCATTATACTGCTACCTGTGTCTGCATTATACTGCTATCTGTGTCTGCATTATACTGCTACCTGAGTCTGTATTATACTGCTACGCTACCTGTGTCTGTATTGTACTACTACCTGTCTCTGCATTATACAGCTACCTGTGTCTGCATTATAATGCTACCTGTGTCTGTATTATACTGCTACGCAACCTGTGTCTGCATTATACTGCTACCTGTGTCAGCATTATACTGCTACCTGTGTCTGCATTATACTGCTAACTGTGTCTGCATTATACTGCTAGCTGTGTATGTATTATACTGCTACCTGTTTCTGCATTATACTGCTACCTGTGTCTGCATTATACTGCTACCTGTGTCTGTATTATACTGCTACCTGTGTCAGCATTATACTGCTACATGTCTCTGCATTATACTGCTACCTGTGTCTGCATTATACTGCTACCTGTGTCTGCATTATACTGCTACCTGTGTCTGCATTATACTGCTACCTGTGTCTGTATTATACTGCTACCTGTGTATGTATTATACTGCTACCTGTGTCTGCATTATACTGCTACCTGTGTCTGTATTATACTGCTACCTGTGTCTGTATTATACTGCTACCTGTGTCTGTATTATACAGCTACCTGTGTCTGTATTATACTGCTACCTGTGTCTGTATTATACTGCTACCTGTGTCTGTATTATACTGCTACCTGTGTCTGTATTATACTGCTACCTGTGTCTGTATTATACAGCTACCTGTGTCTGCATTATACTGCTACCTGTGTCTGTATTTTACTGCTACCTGTGTCTGTATTATACTGCTACCTGTGTCTGTATTATACAGCTACCTGTGTCTGCATTATACTGCTACCTGTGTCTGCATTATACTGCTACCTGTGTCTCTATTATACTGCTACCTGTGTCTGTATTATACTGCTACCTGTGTCTGTATTATACTGCTACCTGTGTCTGTATTGTACTGCTACCTGTGTCTGTATTATACTGCTACCTGTGTCTGTATTATACTGCTACCTGTGTCTGTATTATACTGCTACCTGTGTCTGTATTATACTGCTACCTGTGTCTGCATTATACTGTTGTCTGTGTCTGTATTGTACTGCTACCTGTCTCTGCTTTATACTGCTACCTGTGTCTGCATTATACTGCTACCTGTGTCTGTATTATACTGCTACCTGTGTCTGTATTATACTGCTACCTGTGTCTGTATTATACTGCTACCTGGGTCTGTATTATACTGCTACCTATGTCTGTATTGTACTGCTACCTGTGTCTGTATTATACTGCTACCTGTGTCTGTATTATACTGCTACCTGTGTCTCTATTATACTGCTACCTGTGTCTGTATTATACTGCTACCTGTGTCTGTATTATACTGCTACCTGTGTCTTTATTATACTGCTACCTGTGTCTGCATTATACTGTTGTCTGTGTCTGTATTGTACTGCTACCTGTCTCTGCATTATACTGCTACCTGTGTCTGCATTGTACTGCTACCTGTGTCTGTGTTATACTGCTACCTGTGTCTGTGTTATACTGCTACCTGTGTCTGTATTATACTGCTATCTGTGTCTGCATTATTCTGCTATCTGTGTCTGCATTATACTGCTACCTGTGTCTGTATTATACTGCTACCTGTGCCTGCATTATACTGCTATCTGTGTCTGCATTATACTGCTACCTGTGTCTGCATTATACTGCTATCTGTGTCTGCATTATACTGCTACCTGAGTCTGTATTATACTGCTACGCTACCTGTGTCTGTATTGTACTACTACCTGTCTCTGCATTATACAGCTACCTGTGTCTGCATTATACTGCTACCTGTGTCTGTATTATACTGCTACGCAACCTGTGTCTTCATTATACTGCTACCTGTGTCAGCATTATACTGCTACCTGTGTCTGTATTGTACTGCTACCTGTGTCTGTATTTTACTGCTACCTGTGTCTGTATTATACTGCTACCTGTGTCTGTATTATACTGCTACCTGTGTCTGCATTATACTGTTGTCTGTGTCTGTATTGTACTGCTACCTGTCTCTGCATTATACTGCTACCTGTGTCTGCATTATACTGCTACCTGTGTCTGCATTATACTGCTACCTGTGTCTGTATTATACTGCTACCTGTGTCTGTATTATACTGCTACCTGTGTCTGTATTATACTGCTACCTGTGTCTGTATTATACTGCTACCTATGTCTGTATTGTACTGCTACCTGTGTCTGTATTATACTGCTACCTGTGTCTGTATTATACTGCTACCTGTGTCTGTATTATACTGCTACCTGTGTCTCTATTATACTGCTACCTGTGTCTGTATTATACTGCTACCTGTGTCTGTATTATACTGCTACCTGTGTCTGTATTATACTGCTACCTGTGTCTGCATTATACTGTTGTCTGTGTCTGTATTGTACTGCTACCTGTCTCTGCATTATACTGCTACCTGTGTCTGCATTATACTGCTACCTGTGTCTGTATTATACTGCTACCTGTGTCTGTATTATACTGCTACCTGTGTCTATATTATACTGCTATCTGTGTCTGCATTATACTGCTATCTGTGTCTGCATTATACTGCTACCTGTGTCTGTATTATACTGCTACCTGTGTCTGCATTATACTGCTATCTGTGTCTGCATTATACTGCTACCTGTGTCTGCATTATACTGCTATCTGTGTCTGCATTATACTGCTACCTGAGTCTGTATTATACTGCTACGCTACCTGTGTCTGTATTGTACTACTACCTGTCTCTGCATTATACAGCTACCTGTGTCTGCATTATACTGCTACCTGTGTCTGTATTATACTGCTACGCAACCTGTGTCTTCATTATACTGCTACCTGTGTCAGCATTATACTGCTACCTGTGTCTGTATTATACTGCTACCTGTGTCTGCATTATACTGCTAACTGTGTCTGCATTATACTGCTACCTGTGTATGTATTATACTGCTACCTGTTTCTGCATTATACTGCTACCTGTGTCTGCATTATACTGCTACCTGTGTCTGTATTATACTGCTACCTGTGTCAGCATTATACTGCTACATGTCTCTGCATTATACTGCTACCTGTGTCTGCATTATACTGCTACCTGTGTCTGCATTATACTGCTACCTTTGTCTGTATTATACTGCTACCTGTGTATGTATTATACTGCTACCTGTGTCTGCATTATACTGCTACCTGTGTCTGTATTATACTGCTACCTGTGTCTGTATTATACAGCTACCTGTGTCTGTATTATACTGCTACCTGTGTCTGTATTATACTGCTACCTGTGTCTGTATTATACTGCTACCTGTGTCTGTATTATACAGCTACCTGTGTCTGCATTATACTGCTACCTGTGTCTGTATTATACTGCTACCTGTGTCTGTATTATACTGCTACCTGTGTCTGTATTATACAGCTACCTGTGTCTGCATTATACTGCTACCTGTGTCTGCATTATACTGCTACCTGTGTCTGTATTATACTGCTACCTGTGTCTGTATTATACTGCTACCTGTGTCTGTATTGTACTGCTACCTGTGTCTGTATTATACTGCTACCTGTGTCTGTATTATACTGCTACCTGTGTCTGTATTATACTGCTACCTGTGTCTGTATTATACTGCTACCTGTGTCTGCATTATACTGCTACCTGTGTCTGTATTATACTGCTACCTGTGTCTGTATTATACTGCTACCTGTGTCTGCATTATACTGCTACCTGTGTCTGTATTATACTGCTACCTGTGTCTGTATTATACTGCTACCTGTGTCTGTATTATACTGCTACCTGTGTCTGTATTATACTGCTACCTGTGTCTGTATTATACTGCTACCTGTGTCTGTATTATACTGCTACCTGTGTCTGTATTATACTGCTACCTGTGTCTGTATTATACTGCTACCTGTGTCTGCATTATACTGCTACCTGTGTCTGTATTATACTGCTACCTGTGTCTGTATTATACAGCTACCTGTGTCTGCATTATACTGCTACCTGTGTCTGCATTATACTGCTACCTGTGTCTGTATTATACTGCTACTGTGTCTGCTATTATACTGCTACCTGTGTCTGTATTATACTGCTACCTGTGTCTGTATTATACTGCTACCTGTGTCTGTATTATACTGCTACCTGTGTCTGTATTATACTGCTACCTGTGTCTGTATTATACTGCTACCTGTGTCTGTATTATACTGCTACGCTACCTGTGTCTGTATTGTACTACTACCTGTCTCTGCATTATACAGCTACCTGTGTCTGCATTATACTGCTACCTGTGTCTGTATTATACTGCTACGCAACCTGTGTCTTCATTATACTGCTACCTGTGTCAGCATTATACTGCTACCTGTGTCTGTATTATACTGCTACCTGTGTCTGCATTATACTGCTAACTGTGTCTGCATTATACTGCTACCTGTGTATGTATTATACTGCTACCTGTTTCTGCATTATACTGCTACCTGTGTCTGCATTATACTGCTACCTGTGTCTGTATTATACTGCTACCTGTGTCAGCATTATACTGCTACATGTCTCTGCATTATACTGCTACTTGTGTCTGCATTATACTGCTACCTGTGTCTGCATTATGCTGCTACCTGTGTCTGTATTATACTGCTACCTGTGTCTGTATTATACTGCTACCTGTGTCTGCATTATACTGCTACCTGTGTCTGTATTATACTGCTACCTGTGTCTGTATTATACAGCTACCTGTGTCTGTATTATACTGCTACCTGTGTCTGTATTATACTGCTACCTGTGTCTGTATTATACTGCTACCTGTGTCTGTATTATACTGCTACCTGTGTCTGTATTATACAGCTACCTGTGTCTGCATTATACTGCTACCTGTGTCTGTATTATACTGCTACCTGTGTCTGTATTATACTGCTACCTGTGTCTGCATTATACTGCTACCTGTGTCTGCATTATACTGCTACCTGTGTCTGCATTATACTGCTACCTGTGTCTGTATTATACTGCTACCTGTGTCTGTATTATACTGCTACCTGTGTCTGTATTATACTGCTACCTGTGTCTGTATTGTACTGCTACCTGTGTCTGTATTATACTGCTACCTGTGTCTGTATTATACTGCTACCTGTGTCTGCATTATACTGCTACCTGTGTCTGTATTATACTGCTACCTGTGTCTGCATTATACTGCTACCTGTGTCTGTATTATACTGCTACCTGTGTCTGTATTATACAGCTACCTGTGTCTGCATTATACTGCTACCTGTGTCTGCATTATACTGCTACCTGTGTCTGTATTATACTGCTACCTGTGTCTGAATTATACTGCTACCTGTGTCTGTATTATACTGCTACCTGTGTCTGTATTGTACTGCTACCTGTGTCTGTATTATACTGCTACCTGTGTCTGTATTATACTGCTACCTGTGTCTGTATTATACTGCTACCTGTGTCTGCATTATACTGCTACCTGTGTCTGTATTATACTGCTACCTGTGTCTGTATTTTACTGCTACCTGTGTCTGCATTATACTGCTACCTGTGTCTGCATTATACTGCTACCTGTGTCTGTATTATACTGCTACCTGTGTCTGCATTATACTGCTACCTGTGTCTGTATTATACTGCTACCTGTGTCTGTATTGTACTGCTACCTGTGTCTGTATTATACTGCTACCTGTGTCTGTATTATACAGCTACCTGTGTCTGTATTATACTGCTACCTGTGTCTGTATTATACTGCTACCTGTGTCTGTATTATACTGCTACTTGTGTCTGTATTATACTGCTACCTGTGTCTGTATTATACAGCTACCTGTGTCTGCATTATACTGCTACCTGTGTCTGTATTATACTGCTACCTGTGTCTGTATTATACTGCTACCTGTGTCTGTATTATACAGCTACCTGTGTCTGCATTATACTGCTACCTGTGTCTGCATTATACTGCTACCTGTGTCTGTATTATACTGCTACCTGTGTCTGTATTATACTGCTACCTGTGTCTGTATTATACTGCTACCTGTGTCTGTATTGTACTGCTACCTGTGTCTGTATTATACTGCTACCTGTGTCTGTATTATACTGCTACCTGTGTCTGCATTATACTGCTACCTGTGTCTGTATTATACTGCTACCTGTGTCTGCATTATACTGCTACCTGTGTCTGTATTATACTGCTACCTGTGTCTGTATTATACAGCTACCTGTGTCTGCATTATACTGCTACCTGTGTCTGCATTATACTGCTACCTGTGTCTGTATTATACTGCTACCTGTGTCTGAATTATACTGCTACCTGTGTCTGTATTATACTGCTACCTGTGTCTGTATTGTACTGCTACCTGTGTCTGTATTATACTGCTACCTGTGTCTGTATTATACTGCTACCTGTGTCTGTATTATACTGCTACCTGTGTCTGCATTATACTGCTACCTGTGTCTGTATTATACTGCTACCTGTGTCTGTATTATACAGCTACCTGTGTCTGCATTATACTGCTACCTGTGTCTGCATTATACTGCTACCTGTGTCTGTATTATACTGCTACCTGTGTCTGTATTATACTGCTACCTGTGTCTGTATTATACTGCTACCTGTGTCTGTATTATACTGCTACCTGTGTCTGTATTGTACTGCTACCTGTGTCTGTATTATACTGCTACCTGTGTCTGTATTATACTGCTACCTGTGTCTGTATTATACTGCTACCTGTGTCTGTATTATACTGCTACCTGTGTCTGTATTATACTGCTACCTGTGTCTGCATTATACTGTTGTCTGTGTCTGTATTGTACTGCTACCTGTCTCTGCATTATACTGCTACCTGTGTCTGCATTATACTGCTACCTGTGTCTGTATTATACTGCTACCTGTGTCTGTATTATACTGCTACCTGTGTCTGTATTATACTGCTACCTGTGTCTTTATTGTACTGCTACTTGTGTCTGTATTATACTGCTACCTGTGTCTGTATTATACTGCTACCTGTGTCTGTATTGTACTGCTACCTGTGTATGTATTATACTGCTATGCTACCTGTGTCTGTCTTATAGTGCTACCTGTGTCTGCATAAGGGATTAAATGCCATATCCTCCTCTGTGGAAAGAATAACTTATAACTATATACATTCTTGGTTTAACATAAACTCAACTTAGTTTCTAAACGTAGAAATAAATAACACAACAAAATAACGTCACAACAACTTTTTATGGTTAGAGAAAACCCGCAGGTCACGTTTATTGTGGCAACACAAGAACTAACGACCGTCTGAATAAACATGGACCAGGGGGGCGGCAATCAGGTACTAGCTAAACGTAGTAACCCATGCTAACAAGATGGGCAGTACCAGGGCGCAGGAGAAGAAGCAGAGCGTAGCTCAATACTATAAAAAACAGGGAATTCTCGGCATCGGAATCACACGGGCAGGGAACACCCCAGACGCGCGTCTGGGGACTTCATCCCTGGCCGGAAGTGCCGTCACTCTACCTCGATCACATCCTGCCCCCGGACACTGTCCACCCACCAGCCCAGGGTGCAAACCACCACTCCGTACCAGTAAGGGCCAGGATCAAAAAGGTGCGTAAACCATTTTGAAATACCTGGGGAGCTGAAACTTAACGTCCTTGGACTTACAGAAATAGGCTGGTTAGCCCTCATCAAGCCTTCGGATAGCCCTAGTCCCTGGGGACCACCATAAGGACGGATCCCCCTACTGATTGCAAAATAATAAACAAAGGGAGGGAAGGGTGGGGAAAACTTTGAGAAAAACAGCAGAAAGAGGACATGTGCTTCCTGTACTGGGCTTAAAAAGGTAAGCTGGAACCCCTCCTCTCTTTCTGCAACATTGTTTCACACACACAACACAACACTCCCCTCCTCCGTCTTGGCCTTAACCCTTATGTGCATTCCAGGCAATTTGCCTTACATTTCCTTAAGGGATTAAATGCCATATCCTCCTCTGTGGAAAGAATAACTTATAACTATATACATTCTTGGTTTAACATAAACTCAACTTAGTTTCTAAACGTAGAAATAAATAACACAACAAAATAACGACACAACTTTTTATGGTTAGAGAAAACCCGCAGGTCACGTTTATTGTGGCAACACAAGAACTAACGACCGTCTGAATAAACATGGACCAGGGGGGCGGCAATCAGGTACTAGCTAAACGTAGTAACCCATGCTAACAAGATGGGCAGTACCAGGGCGCAGGAGAAGAAGCAGAGCGTAGCTCAATACTATAAAAAACAGGGAATTCTCGGCATCGGAATCACACGGGCAGGGAACACCCCAGACGCGCGTCTGGGGACTTCATCCCTGGCCGGAAGTGCCGTCACTCTACCTCGATCACATCCTGCCCCCGGACACTGTCCACCCGCCACGAGATCGCCCGAATATCAAGGGCCACTCTCGCCGCCACCCAACTCACACAAATAGGAGTAGGGACTGACGTATATCTTCAATAAACAGGTCCATGCCATGGTCCGTAAGATGGACCCCGTCGCCTCGGTACAGGCTCCGGTCAGCGGCCGTAATGAACTTGTGTTCCACAACAAAACCACCTAGCTCGCACATAAGCTTCCTAACATCTCTATTGAGCTTCTTGTGAACTTGGAACGCTGCCCTATGATTGGCCATGTGTCTCCACGTCAACCTTGTTATAATGTTTGACCAGCCCATTCTCACACCAGGCAACCAAGCTTTAAAGGTGCGCAGATCTGATTGGATCACTGCGCTCAAGTCCCGGCCGGGAATTGAGCCGAGATCATTTCCACCTAAGTGGATGATCAGAACATGGGGTTTCTCCCACCGCCTCATGGCGGATTGCAGTAACCCAGGCAGATCTGCCCAGCAAAGGCCTCTCCTCCCTAACCACCTAACTACCACCCTAGAGAATGAGAACCCAAGCTGCTGCCCTCCAGGTTGCGATGCTGCTCGGATAGCCGCCCAGTGTACGAACGAGTGCCCAACGATCCAGGCACGAAGTGGCCCACTTCTAGGCCCTGCAATAGAAACAAGAGTTAGGGCATATAATGGCAGTGCAGTGTGCAACATTATCAACCAGCAAATATTAACATTGGGATATAAGTGGCCTAACGTAAATCTGATACCTCTTAGACTTCCACCTCCCAAGCGCCATTATGCGGTCAGCCGACCAGCCTAAAGTCGCCGCCGTTGTAGCAGCTCCAACCCTAAAGGAGTGAGGAGCTATGGTATTGGGATTCAAGCCCACTTTTTTAGCCGCCCACCCCAAAACCTTCCGAAATTGAAACCTCGTCAGGGGGGTACCATCCTGATGAATTAAAAAATCTACCTGCACCCACTGGACGCCTGTCCGAGAAGGTCTTCAACAGTGCACTAGGGCAGCAGGCGGAACCCGCATGCGCGGGTAGCGACAGCCAGGCCCCCCTACCATCTTGATCGACTTTCGATCGAGGGATGAAAAGTAATACCCCATTATCCGTAAACCTGACGTGCTCCGCCAGGACGCCACCCACTTTCGCCAACTTAGACTGGGGGACCAATTCCCCCACTCGGAGTGCGCCATGAAATGCCATGGCGAACGCCGCTGAAAAAAGCCGCACCTCGTAGTCTGAGGAACATACCTCCGGTAAAACACGAAGCAGGAGGACCAACCTGTCCGCCGTTATGGGTTCCCTAACGTCTGGACGCCGCACTTCCGACCTTCCCCAACCCCTCAGTATTTGACGAATCAAAAACGTTTTGGAAGAGTCCGTCAGCGTGAATAGTTTACAGAAAAAGGACACCGCCGCCAACCGCGCGGATACCGCCCCTTTCTTAGCTAACTTAGCCCTAAGCTCCGCGAGCCAGCGCAATAGCCAGTCCTGCTCACCAGCACAAGAAGGAAATCCTTGGACATCGCAGAAGAATACCCATTCTTCCCAGTACCTTACATAGGACTTCCAAGTGGAAGGTGCCAGGGACGCCTTAAGCACCGGAATCAGGGACTGCCATCCAAAGCCACCTGCCAAAGAAAAGGGGGACAGGGAAAGCCATGAGTGGCAGCCTCAGGAGCACATTTCCTAAAATTTTCCCATTGAAAGCGAGATAGTGCATCAGCAATAACGTTTTTAACCCCTGGGACATGCCTAGCCCGAAACTCAATGTTCCGCTTGAGGCATCTCAAAACCAGAATTCTCAGATATCGAATTACTGGCGGTGAGGACGAAGAGAGACCGTTAATGGCGAAAACCACGCTCAAATTGTCCGTCCAAAAAATGACGGAACGGTTCTCGAGCTTGTCCCCCCAGATCTCCAACGCCACCAGAATGGGGAAAAGCTCTAGAAGGCACAGGTTCCTGGTCAGGCCCCTGGCCGCCCACTCTGCCGGCCAAGGTTCGGCGCTCCACTCGCCATTGAGACAGGCGCTGTATCCAAAACCCCCAGCAGCATCAGTAAAGAGGTGCAGTTCTCGCGCCGGAGTCCGAGGGGTTCTCCAAATACAGATCCCATTGAAATCCCTGAGGAACAGATCCCAGACACGGAGGTCTTCCCTCATGTCACTATTAACCATTAGTTTGGCCTTAGGGGAAGTAACTCCCGGCAACAAGCGCTCCATTCTCTTCAGGAAAATCCTCCCCATTGGGATGACCCTCCCTGCAAAGTTGAGCAGACCCAACACCGATTGGAGCTCTTTCAGCGTGCAAAACTGCGCTGCTGCGAGGCTCCTGACTGCTGCCAACATCTTCTGTACCTTATCAACCGGAAGCCTACATTCCTGGGCTACCGAATCAATTTCGATACCCAGGAAAGTAAGACAAGTGCAAGGGCCCTCCGTTTTGTCTTCTGCTAAGGGGACTCCAAATTTCTCCATCAACAGCCGCATGGCGTAAAGGAGCAGCTCACATTCCCTAGACCCCTGTCTACCGACCAGGAGAAAGTCGTCCAAGTAGTGAGCAATCCTATCCTCTCCTGTCACTTCCGCCACGGCCCAATGCAAGAAGGAACTAAACGCCTCAAAATAGGCGCAGGAAATGGAACACCCCATGGGCAAACAACGGTCAACATAATAGTGTCCGTTGAAGAAACATCCCATTAAGTAAAAAGATGCGGGGTGAATCGGCAAGAGTCTGAAAGCAGACTCGATGTCAAGCTTGGCCAGTAATGCCCCATGACCCGATCTGCGTACTACTTGCAAGGCATCATCAAATGACTGGTAATATACCGTACTCAAGTCCTGAGGAATGGCGTCATTGACTGACTTTCCCTTTGGGTATGAGAGATGTTGTATCATCCTAAACTTTCCTGGGTCTTTTTTGGGCACGACCCCTAGAGGCGAGATAACCAATCCCGGCATAGGTCTTTCCTTAAACGGGCCAGCCATTCTACCCAGTGAAACTTCCTTACCCAATTTCTCCTTCAATACCTCCGGGAACAGGGAGGCAGATTTCAGGTTCCTGCGAGAAGCCGCACCCGAAACCGGACCTTGTACGGGGATAACAAAACCTTCCCGGAGCCCTGACTCCAACAAGGCCGCCGCTACCCTATCGGGGTAGAGCGTGAGCCACTTACTAATTGCGGCCACCTTCAGCGGGGTGTCCACTCTTAGCGACAGCAGGGCCTCTTGGCCCAGTCCTGTCCTTTCTTTCCCCTTTTTTAACGCAGTCTGCGGCAGGGTGAAATCCCCGAAAAGGAACACGCGGTTCCCAACGTGCATTGCTTGTCCTGGAATTTCCAACAAACCCCAGCTGGGCGTCTGCGAAATCTATTTGCGGGTCGAAACTGTGTTGCACCCGCCGGGGCACCAGAAGTACCTAGCGATTTCTCGGGGCCCAGCCGGGCCCAGAGTTGCATTTCTACGCACCCGAAATCCAACAGTGGATTACCCACCATCTTCCTGCGGAACTCCTCATCATAATCCCGCCAGGCACCATCGCGATAATTATCAGCAATGATCTCCATGTTTTCCATGTATTTCAACACGGCTAAACACTGGTCCGGCCATTTTTGCAAATAGCAGGACGCATAGATCCTGAAACACCGGCGCCATTCGTGAAATGTATCTGGGCGCTGGTACTTCTTGGGGCCTGTCCCATCCTCCGCTCTCGCTTTCTGCCTTAGGGCTTCCACCGAGAGCTTGAAGATGTTAACAAATTTACCCTCTTGAATTCTCCGTACTGTCTTAGTCTTCAAATGCTCGTGCAGATCATAAGAAGACCAGGATCTAGTGTCCCCTTGGAGTGCCACCTTCCGATTAACGGGCCTCCCCACCCCACTTATGCGAAGTCTGGGTGGGGCAGCCCTGTCGGACCTGCCAGAGGCAATATAGTCATAACGGTCACGCAAACCCCCTTTTTCTGATCTCTTCTCTTCAGTTAACCATCTAAGCATCTTATACATTCGTTTATTGCCCTTCCCATGCAACCCCAGTTCCTTGTCATTTTCTGACCCAGAATCATCCGAGGATGAGGTAAAACCCCGCAAACCCACTGAAACTGAGGACTCACCATCTCTCACACCGGTCCTGTTTGGAATCGCCACGACTCCCGAAGTAGAAGGACGCTCATCCTCTGACACCATGGAGTCCTGGCCGCTCTCAGCACCTCTCTCCAACCCGCTGCCTGAATCTCCTGACGTAGCCATGTCGCTTTCCTGCAAAAGAGATTGCCAGAGAGTACCACGAAGGGGAAGGTCTGCTCTACCCCTCCCCCTGTGCCCAGACCGCTCATGCATCCCCTCACACACATCATGGTTGCCTTCGCCACTTGCAACGTCATCATACACACCCTGCTCATCTTCTGTAAAGTCCTCTATCTCTTCACTAAAATGTACTGACTTCTGAGTGATAGGGGTGGCTTTCTTACGCCTAGTGGATGCAACCGCTAAATCTAAACTCTGAAACTGTTCTGGTGAACCATGTTTGGTAGAAGACCTAGTTACTACCTTCCTCGCTGCTGCCGGGGATGCGCCCGGAGCCTGAGGCCTAGCCCCTACACTCCCACCAATTTGCGCGCCAAAAGCGCCGCCTGCACGGGCGCCGCCTTTGCCCACAGAAACCTCACTATTACTGCCAGCGCTCTTAGGCATACTCCTAGCGTGCCCAATAGGTGCTGCGCCACCTTTATAATTGCCCGATGGGGCCTTTGCCCCTTGACGAGGATTACTACCCGACGGGGCCTTTGCCCCTTGCCGGGCCGCAATACCCTTTGCAACCTGCCCACGGGGGCCTCCAACGGGGACCCCCGGGTTCATTTGGCCAGAGAAATGCCCCCCCTGAGGTAATTCCTCCATTGATTCACAATTAGCCCCCTCGTGAAAATCATCCCCCACAAGTGCGGCCCCTGTAGGCCCCATTGCATCAGCAGAATTGCCCCCCGGAGCATAAGTTCCCCCCCGCGGCACTCCTCTCTTACCTTGGACGCCGCGCGGGGAACTCGACCTGCTCCGCTTCGATGACTGCTGACAAATGGCGGGACCGGCAGTGACGTCATCGGAAATGACGTCACCGGAAGTCCCGCCCTCGGAGGACCGCAAACCGGAAGTCGCCGCCGATGGAGGAACAGTCGACGCGGGAGCCTGCGCAACCACCACCGGAGGACCAAGGACCACGTGGGACGCACCCGGAGACCCCGACAAAGACGATGCCCACATCTGGAAAAGGGATACCGCGGCCGCGATGGAGTCCTGAGACACCGGAGACGACGTCGGAGGTAAGGCCGAACTGCTCCCACTAAAACTACCAACTATTGGGGCAAAAGAGAAAGGCCCGTAGGGGCCGGGGACCGGAACGCCACAAGGCCGAGAAGGGCCCGCCGCGACCACGCAAGGGGAGGGAGGCCTAACCAGGGGGACCGGAGAGCAGGGAACTGAGGAGCTAGCGGCTGGAGACCGTATAGCGGGCCTAGCGGGAGGCCCAGCTTTACCTGCAACTTTAGGCGGACAAATGGGCCTGCGAAGGCCAGAAACGGGCCCGGCAGGGCCCGACATAGTTACTAAATTGGGGCCTGTGTCAGCACTAACCCCCCGTAAAGAGGGCTCACTCCCGGCCGCATGGCCGACGGGCTCAGACGCACCATCTGGTTGCCCAGCACCACCACCCATATTGCTCACTAACGCCAGCACCTCCAGTAGGGCCCTATCTGAAATTTCCCCACTACTACCCCCAACCTCCCCCGAAGATTGATCAAGTGAAGGGGAAAGGGAGGGAAGTAAAGGGGTTCGACCCACCGTTTCTGGCGATGGAGGAATCCACTCAGCTGCTTCATCGCTGTCTTCAACCACTTCTCTCTCTGCAGGTTCCTCCCTAGCCTCCATGATTCGCTTTGGAGGTGCTTTAGATCTCCTTGAACGTCTCATGTGAAAACTTTGAGAAAAACAGCAGAAAGAGGACATGTGCTTCCTGTACTGGGCTTAAAAAGGTAAGCTGGAACCCCTCCTCTCTTTCTGCAACATTGTTTCACACACACAACACAACACTCCCCTCCTCCGTCTTGGCCTTAACCCTTATGTGCATTCCAGGCAATTTGCCTTACATTTCCTTTATACTGCTACCTGTGTCTGCATTATACTGCTACCTGTGTCTGCATTATACTGCTACCTGTGTATGTATTATACTGCTATGCAACCTGTGTCTGCATTATACTGCTACCTGTGTATGTATTATACTGCTATGCTACCTGTGTCTGTATTATACTGCTACCTGTGTCTTTATTGTACTGCTACTTGTGTCTGTATTATACTGCTACCTGTGTCTGTATTATACTGCTACCTGTGTCTGTATTGTACTGCTACCTGTGTATGTATTATACTGCTATGCTACCTGTGTCTGTCTTATAGTGCTACCTGTGTCTGTATTATACTGCTACCTGTGTCTGTATTATACTGCTACCTGTGTCTGCATTATACTGCTACCTGTGTCTGTATTATACTGCTACCTGTGTCTGTATTATACAGCTACCTGTGTCTGCATTATACTGCTACCTGTGTCTGCATTATACTGCTACCTGTGTCTGTATTATACTGCTACCTGTGTCTGTATTATACTGCTACCTGTGTCTGTATTATACTGCTACCTGTGTCTGTATTGTACTGCTACCTGTGTCTGTATTATACTGCTACCTGTGTCTGTATTATACTGCTACCTGTGTCTGTATTATACTGCTACCTGTGTCTGTATTATACTGCTACCTATGTCTGCATTATACTGTTGTCTGTGTCTGTATTGTACTGCTACCTGTCTCTGCATTATACTGCTACCTGTGTCTGCATTATACTGCTACCTGTGTCTGTATTATACTGCTACCTGTGTCTGTATTATACTGCTACCTGTGTCTGTATTATACTGCTACCTGTGTCTTTATTGTACTGCTACTTGTGTCTGTATTATACTGCTACCTGTGTCTGTATTATACTGCTACCTGTGTCTGTATTGTACTGCTACCTGTGTATGTATTATACTGCTATGCTACCTGTGTCTGTCTTATAGTGCTACCTGTGTCTGCATTATACTGCTACCTGTGTCTGCATTATACTGCTACCTGTGTCTGCATTATACTGCTACCTGTGTATGTATTATACTGCTACCTGTGTATGTATTATACTGCTATGCTACCTGTGTCTGTCTTATAGTGCTTCCTGTGTCTGCATTATACTGCTACCTGTGTATGTATTATACTGCTACGCAACCTGTGTCTGCATTATACTGCTACCTGTGTATGTATTATACTGCTATGCTACCTGTGTCTGTCTTATAGTGCTACCTGTGCCGGAATTACCTGTCATATTTCATAACGTTAGGAAGCAACATCTCTTTAAGATACAAATACCATGCTCAACCAATTAAAAAGATATAACAATCACTTTTACACTAATAACAATTGATCAAATTATAAATAATCCAACAAACACACAGGCCCACTTTACTTTTAATGCCCATTATAAATAAATACATAAATCTCTATATGGTTTTGGTGCGCACAACATTTATTTCGTACATGTTGGCTAATAAAAGCACTACACACTGTTAAAAGGAATCAGTAAACATACAGACACGTGAACCTGTGATGTAATCAAAAAGCTCACAAAATCGCCATTTTGTTTGTCGTGAATCCTGCTCAATTGTTTGTTTAGTTCTTTGGGGGTTTTTGCATTATAAAATTGGGATATTAACTAAAAACGCTCTGACAGTACCAGGGGAAGTTTAGAAATTTCTAAATTATAATCCCTTAGGTTGGCTATCTTTGTGGGCCTCTGCAGTTGGCACAAGGGTGCCCAAAAAGTGACAATTATTTTTCAAATGTTGTGGCTTTATTTTTTCTTCTAATGCAACATTACAGAAATATTTCACATATAGCTTATATTTTTTTTTCTGTGGGTGTGCCTGGCAAGTGCCCATGCATACGGTTGGCACATGTGTGCCCAGTACAGTGCCGTATGCCAATCTCCATATTTTAATTTTTTTTTAACTATCAATCAACTTTCAGATTACATAAAAGAGTTGACATTTTACAAAGATCAATGTTATCTTTTGTTTTCAATGGGTGATCCTGGTCTACTGCCCACGCTGCAGCTGGCACAAGTGTGACTAATAAAGTGCCAATAGCTATATTACAAAAACCCAGAAAAAGGCGAAAGCAGCAGTGAACTAAAAAAAATCCTTCCCTCCCTTATTGCCACCAGCCTCAGGTTACAGATGTGCTGTCCACTTCCAAAAAAGATGTTATCTATGAAGCATTTAAAAAGAAATGTGGGTGGTGCTGATTTAAAATCATGTTCTGAGCCAAAGAAGCCGTCTGCAGGGAGATATGTCTGCAAAATAAAGAAGCAAACGTAGTGCTGCCCAAAGTGCAAAGACAATCAGTGACACTTTGTGACTCCATCTAACTGTGTCAGTCCTTCCTCAGGGGTGCCAGTGTATCCAGCGCTACCTGTATCACTCCTTCCTCAGGGGTGCCAGTGTATCCAGCGCTACCTGTATCACTCCTTCCTCCGGGGTGCCAGTGTATCCAGCGCTACCTGTATCACTCCTGCCTCAGGTGCCAATGTATCCAGTGCTACCTGTATCACTCCTGCCTCAGGTGCCAGTGTATCCAGCGCTACCTGTATCACTCCTGCCTCAGGTGCCAGTGTATCCAGCGCTACCTGTATCACTCCTGCCTCAGGTGCCAGTGCATCCAGCGCTACCTGTATCAATCCTGCCTCAGGTGCCAGTGTATCCAGCGCTACCTGTATCACTCCTGCCTCAGGTGCCAGTGTATCCAGCGCTACATGTATCACTCCTGCCTCAGGTGCCAGTGTATCCAGCGCTACCTGTATCACTCCTGCCTCAGGTGCCAGTGTATCCAGCGCTACATGTATCACTCCACCCTCAGGTGTCAGTGTATCCAGCGCTACCTGTATCACTCCTGCCTCAGGTGTCAGTGTATCCAGCGCTACCTGTATCACTCCTGCCTCAGGTGTCAGTGTATCCAGCGCTACCTGTATCACTCCTGCCTCAGGTGCCAGTGTATCCAGTGCTACCTGTATCACTCCTGCCTCAGGTACCAGTGTATCCAGCGCTACATGTATCACTCCTGCCTCAGGTGCCAGTGTATCCAGCGCTACCTGTATCACTCCTGCCTCAGGTGCCAGTGTATCCAGCGCTACCTGTATCACTCCTGCCTCAGGTGTCAGTGTATCCAGCGCTATACATGTATCACTCCTGCCTCAGGTGCCAGTGTATCCAGCGTTACCTGTATCACTCCTGCCTCAGGTGCCAGTGTATCCAGCGCTACCTGTATCACTCCTGCCTCAGGTGCCAGTGTATCCAGCGCTACCTGTATCACTCCTGCCTCAGGTGCTAATGTATCTAGCACTACCTGTATCACTCCTGCCTCAGGTGCCAGTGTATCCAGCGCTACCTGTATCACTCCTGCCTCAGGTGCTAATGTATCTAGCACTACCTGTATCACTCCTGCCTCAGGTGCCAGTGTATCCAGCGCTACCTGTATCACTCCTGCCTCAGGTGCCAGTGTATCTAACGCTACATGTATCACTCCTGCCTCAGGTGTCAGTGTATCCAGCGCTAACTGTATCACTCCTGCCTCAGGTGCTAATGTATCCAGCACTACCTGTATCACTCCTGCCTCAGGTGCTAATGTATCCAGCACTACCTGTATCACTCCTGCCTCAGGTGTCAGTGTATCCAGCGCTACCTGTATCACTCCTGCCTCAGGTGCCAGTGTATCTAGCGCTACCTGTATCACTCCTGCCTCAGGTGCCAGTGTATCCAGCGCTACCTGTATCACTCCTGCCTCAGGTGCCAGTGTATCCAGCGCTACCTGTATCACTCCTGCCTCAGGTGCCAGTGTATCTAGTGCTACCTGTATCACTCCTGCCTCAGGTGCCAGTGTATCCAGCGCTACCTGTATCACTCCTGCCTCAGGTGCCAGTGTTTCCAGCGCTACCTGTATCACTCCTGCCTCAGGTGCCAGTGTATCCAGCGCTATCTGTATCACTCCTGCCTCAGGTGCCAGTGTATCCAGCGCTACCTGTATCACTCCTGCCTCAGGTGCCAGTGTATCCAGCACTACATGTATCACTCCTGCCTCAGGTGCCAGTGTATCCAGCGCTACCTGTATCACTCCTGCCTCAGGTGTCAGTGTATCCAGCGCTACCTGTATTACTCCTGCCTCAGGTGCCAGTGTATCCAGCGCTACCTGTATCACTCCTGCCTCAGGTGCCAGTGTATCCAGCGCTACCTGTATCACTCCTGCCTCAGGTGTCAGTGTATCCAGTGCTACCTGTATCACTCCTGCCTCAGGTGCCAGTGTATACAGCGCTACCTGTATCACTCCTGCCTCAGGTGCCAGTGTATCCAGCGCTACCTGTATCACTCCTGCCTCAGGTGCCAGTGTATCCAGCGCTACCTGTATCACTCCTGCCTCAGGTGCCAGTGTATCCAGTGCTACCTGTATCACTCCTGCCTCAGGTGTCAGTGAATCCAGTGCTACCTGTACCACTCCTGCCTCAGGTGCCAGTGTATCCAGTGCTACCTGTATCACTCCTGCCTCAGGTGTCAGTGTATCCAGTGCTACCTGTATCACTCCTGCCTCAGGTGCCAGTGTATCCAGCGCTACCTGTATCACTCCTGCCTCAGGTGCCAGTGTATCCAGCGCTACCTGTATCACTCCTGCCTCAGGTGTCAGTGTATCCAGCACTACCTGTATCACTCCTACCTCAGGTGCCAGTGTATCCAGCACTACCTGTATCACTCCTGCCTCAGGTGTCAGTGTATCCTGTGCTACCTGTATCACTCCTGCCTCAGGTGCCAGTGTATCCAGCGCTACCTGTATCACTCCTGCCTCAGGTGCCAGTGTATCCAGCGCTACCTGTATCACTCCTGCCTCAGGTACCAGTGTATCCAGCACTACCTGTATCACTCCTGCCTCAGGTGCCAGTGTATCCAGCGCTACCTGTATCACTCCTGCCTCAGGTGCCAGTGTATCCAGCGCTACCTGTATCACTCCTGCCTCAGGTGCCAGTGTATCCAGCGCTACCTGTATCACTCCTGCCTCAGGTGCCAGTGCATCCAGTGCTACCTGTATCACTCCTGCCTCAGGTGTTAGTGTATCCAGCGCTACCTGTATCACTCCTGCCTCAGGTGCCAGTGTATCCAGCGCTACCTGTATCACTCCTGCCTCAGGTGCCAGTGTATCCAGCAGTACCTGTGTCACTCCTGCCTCAGGTGCCAGTGTATCCAGTGCTATCTGTATCACTCCTGCCTCAGGTGCCAGTGTATCCAGCGCTACCTGTATCACTCCTGACTCAGGTGCCAGTGTATCCAGCGCTACCTGCATCACTCCTGCCTCAGGTGCCAGTGTATCCAGCAATACCTGTATCACTCCTGCCTCAGGTGCCAGTGTATCCAGCGCTACCTGTATCACTCCTGCCTCATGTGTCAGTGTATCCAGCACTACCTGTATCACTCCTGCCTCAGGTGCCAGTGTATTCAGCGCTACCTGTATCACTCCTGCCTCAGGTGCCAGTGTATCCAGCGCTAACTGTATCACTCCTGCCTCAGGTGCCAGTGTATCCAGCGCTACCTGTATCACTCCTGCCTCAGGTGCCAGTGTATCCAGTGCTACCTGTATCACTCCTGCCTCAGGTACCAGTGTATCCAGCGCTACCTGTATCACTCCTGCCTCAGGTGCCAGTGTATCCAGCACTACCTGTATCACTCCTGCCTCAGGTGCCAGTGTATCCAGAGCTACCTGTATCACTCCTGCCTCAGGTGTCAGTGTATCCAGAGCTACCTGTATCACTCCTGCCTCAGGTGCCAGTGTATCCAGCGCTACCTATATCACTCCTGCCTCAAGTGCCAGTGTATCTAGCGCTACCTGTATCACTCCTGCCTCAGGTGCCAGTGTATCCAGCGCTACCTGTATCACTCCTGCCTCAGGTGCCAGTGTATCCAGTGCTACCTGTATCACTCCTGCCTCAGGTGCCAGTGTATCCAGCGCTAACTGTATCACTCCTGTCTCAGGTGCCAGTGTATCCAGTGCTACCTGTATCACTCCTGCCTCAGGTGCCAGTGTATCCAGTGCTACCTGTATCACTCCTGCCTCAGGTGCCAGTGTATCTAGCGCTACCTGTATCACTCCTGCCTCAGGTGCCAGTGTATCCAGTGCTACCTGTATCACTCCTGCCTCAGGTGCCAGTGTATCCAGTGCTACCTGTATCACTCCTGCCTCAGGTGCCAGTGTATCCAGCGCTAACTGTATCACTCCTGTCTCAGGTGCCAGTGTATCCAGTGCTACCTGTATCACTCCTGCCTCAGGTGCCAGTGTATCCAGTGCTACCTGTATCACTCCTGCCTCAGGTGCCAGTGTATCTAGCGCTACCTGTATCACTCCTGTCTCAGGTGCCAGTGTATCCAGTGCTACCTGTATCACTCCTGCCTCAGGTGCCAGTGTATCCAGTGCTACCTGTATCACTCCTGCCTCAGGTGCCAGTGTATCCAGCACTACCTGTATCACTCCTGCCTCAGGTGCCAGTGTATCCTGTGCTACCTGTATCACTCCTGCCTCAGGTGCCAGTGTATCCAGCGCTACCTGTATCACTCCTGCCTCAGGTGCCAGTGTATCCAGCGCTACCTGTGTCACTCCTGCCTCAGGTGCCAGTGTATCCAGTGCTACCTGTATCACTCCTGCCTCTGGTGTCAGTGTATCCAGCACTACCTGTATCACTCCTGCCTCAGGTGCCAGTGTATCCAGCGCTACCTGTATCACTCCTGCCTCAGGTACCAGTGTATCCAGCACTACCTGTATCACTCCTGCCTCAGGTGTCAGTGTATCCAGCGCTACCTGTATCACTCCTGCCTCAGGTGCCAGTGTATCTAGCGCTACCTGTATCACTCCTGCCTCAGGTGCCAGTGTATCCAGCGCTACCTGTATCACTCCTGCCTCAGGTGCCAGTGTATCCAGCGCTACCTGTATCACTCCTGCCTCAGGTGCCAGTGTATCTAGTGCTACCTGTATCACTCCTGCCTCAGGTGCCAGTGTATCCAGCGCTACCTGTATCACTCCTGCCTCAGGTGCCAGTGTTTCCAGCGCTACCTGTATCACTCCTGCCTCAGGTGCCAGTGTATCCAGCGCTACCTGTATCACTCCTGCCTCAGGTGCCAGTGTATCCAGCGCTACCTGTATCACTCCTGCCTCAGGTGCCAGTGTATCCAGCACTACATGTATCACTCCTGCCTCAGGTGCCAGTGTATCCAGCGCTACCTGTATCACTCCTGCCTCAGGTGCCAGTGTATCCAGCGCTACCTGTATTACTCCTGCCTCAGGTGCCAGTGTATCCAGCGCTACCTGTATCACTCCTGCCTCAGGTGCCAGTGTATCCAGCGCTACCTGTATCACTCCTGCCTCAGGTGTCAGTGTATCCAGTGCTACCTGTATCACTCCTGCCTCAGGTGCCAGTGTATCCAGCGCTACCTGTATCACTCCTGCCTCAGGTACCAGTGTATCCAGCGCTACCTGTATCACTCCTGCCTCAGGTGTCAGTGTATCCAGCGCTACCTGTATCACTCCTGCCTCAGGTGCCAGTGTATCTAGCGCTACCTGTATCACTCCTGCCTCAGGTGCCAGTGTATCCAGCGCTACCTGTATCACTCCTGCCTCAGGTGCCAGTGTATCCAGCGCTACCTGTATCACTCCTGCCTCAGGTGCCAGTGTATCTAGTGCTACCTGTATCACTCCTGCCTCAGGTGCCAGTGTATCCAGCGCTACCTGTATCACTCCTGCCTCAGGTGCCAGTGTTTCCAGCGCTACCTGTATCACTCCTGCCTCAGGTGCCAGTGTATCCAGCGCTACCTGTATCACTCCTGCCTCAGGTGCCAGTGTATCCAGCGCTACCTGTATCACTCCTGCCTCAGGTGCCAGTGTATCCAGCACTACATGTATCACTCCTGCCTCAGGTGTCAGTGTATCCAGCGCTACCTGTATTACTCCTGCCTCAGGTGCCAGTGTATCCAGCGCTACCTGTATCACTCCTGCCTCAGGTGCCAGTGTATCCAGCGCTACCTGTATCACTCCTGCCTCAGGTGTCAGTGTATCCAGCGCTACCTGTATCACTCCTGCCTCAGGTGCCAGTGTATCCAGCGCTACCTGTATCACTCCTGCCTCAGGTGCCAGTGTATCCAGCGCTACCTGTATCACTCCTGCCTCAGGTGCCAGTGTATCCAGCGCTACCTGTATCACTCCTGCCTCAGGTGCCAGTGTATCCAGTGCTACCTGTATCACTCCTGCCTCAGGTGTCAGTGAATCCAGTGCTACCTGTACCACTCCTGCCTCAGGTGCCAGTGTATCCAGTGCTACCTGTATCACTCCTGCCTCAGGTGTCAGTGTATCCAGTGCTACCTGCATCACTCCTGCCTCAGGTGCCAGTGTATCCAGCGCTACCTGTATCACTCCTGCCTCAGGTGCCAGTGTATCCAGCGCTACCTGTATCACTCCTGCCTCAGGTGTCAGTGTATCCAGCACTACCTGTATCACTCCTACCTCAGGTGCCAGTGTATCCAGCACTACCTGTATCACTCCTGCCTCAGGTGTCAGTGTATCCTGTGCTACCTGTATCACTCCTGCCTCAGGTGCCAGTGTATCCAGCGCTACCTGTATCACTCCTGCCTCAGGTGCCAGTGTATCCAGCGCTACCTGTATCACTCCTGCCTCAGGTACCAGTGTATCCAGCACTACCTGTATCACTCCTGCCTCAGGTGCCAGTGTATCCAGCGCTACCTGTATCACTCCTGCCTCAGGTGCCAGTGTATCCAGCGCTACCTGTATCACTCCTGCCTCAGGTGCCAGTGTATCCAGCGCTACCTGTATCACTCCTTCCTCAGGTGCCAGTGTATCCAGTGCTACCTGTATCACTCCTGCCTCAGGTGTTAGTGTATCCAGCGCTACCTGTATCACTCCTGCCTCAGGTGCCAGTGTATCCAGCGCTACCTGTATCACTCCTGCCTCAGGTGCCAGTGTATCCAGCAGTACCTGTGTCACTCCTGCCTCAGGTGCCAGTGTATCCAGTGCTATCTGTATCACTCCTGCCTCAGGTGCCAGTGTATCCAGCGCTACCTGTATCACTCCTGACTCAGGTGCCAGTGTATCCAGCGCTACCTGCATCACTCCTGCCTCAGGTGCCAGTGTATCCAGCAATACATGTATCACTCCTGCCTCAGGTGCCAGTGTATCCAGCGCTACCTGTATCACTCCTGCCTCATGTGTCAGTGTATCCAGCACTACCTGTATCACTCCTGCCTCAGGTGCCAGTGTATTCAGCGCTACCTGTATCACTCCTGCCTCAGGTGCCAGTGTATCCAGCGCTAACTGTATCACTCCTGCCTCAGGTGCCAGTGTATCCAGCGCTACCTGTATCACTCCTGCCTCAGGTGCCAGTGTATCCAGTGCTACCTGTATCACTCCTGCCTCAGGTGCCAGTGTATCCAGCGCTACCTGTATCACTCCTGCCTCAGGTGCCAGTGTATCCAGCACTACCTGTATCACTCCTGCCTCAGGTGCCAGTGTATCCAGAGCTACCTGTATCACTCCTGCCTCAGGTGTCAGTGTATCCAGAGCTACCTGTATCACTCCTGCCTCAGGTGCCAGTGTATCCAGCGCTACCTATATCACTCCTGCCTCAAGTGCCAGTGTATCTAGCGCTACCTGTATCACTCCTGCCTCAGGTGCCAGTGTATCCAGCGCTACCTGTATCACTCCTGCCTCAGGTGCCAGTGTATCCAGTGCTACCTGTATCACTCCTGCCTCAGGTGCCAGTGTATCCAGCGCTAACTGTATCACTCCTGTCTCAGGTGCCAGTGTATCCAGTGCTACCTGTATCACTCCTGCCTCAGGTGCCAGTGTATCTAGCGCTACCTGTATCACTCCTGCCTCAGGTGCCAGTGTATCCAGCACTACCTGTATCACTCCTGCCTCAGGTGCCAGTGTATCCTGTGCTACCTGTATCACTCCTGCCTCAGGTGCCAGTGTATCCAGCGCTACCTGTATCACTCCTGCCTCAGGTGCCAGTGTATCCAGCGCTACCTGTATCACTCCTGCCTCAGGTACCAGTGTATCCAGCACTACCTGTATCACTCCTGCCTCAGGTGCCAGTGTATCCAGCGCTACCTGTATCACTCCTGCCTCAGGTGCCAGTGTATCCAGCGCTACATGTATCACTCCTGCCTCAGGTGCCAGTGTATCCAGCGCTACCTGTATCACTCCCGCCTCAGGTGCCAGTGTATCCAGCGCTACCTGTATCACTCCTGCCTCAGGTGCCAGTGTATCCAGCGCTACCTGTATCACTCCTGCCTCAGGTGCCAGTGTATCCAGTGCTACCTGTATCACTCCTGCCTCAGGTGTTAGTGTATCCAGCGCTACCTGTATCACTCCTGCCTCAGGTGCCAGTGTATCCAGCGCTACCTGTATCACTCCTGCCTCAGGTGTTAGTGTATCCAGCGCTACCTGTATCACTCCTGCCTCAGGTGCCAGTGTATCTAGCGCTACCTGTATCACTCCTGCCTCAGGTGTCAGTGTATCCAGCGCTACCTGTATCACTCCTGCCTCAGGTGTCAGTGTATCCAGCGCTACCTGCATCACTCCTGCCTCAGGTGCCAGTGTATCCAGCAATACCTGTATCACTCCTGCCTCAGGTGCCAGTGTATCCAGCGCTACCTGTATCACTCCTGCCTCAGGTGCCAGTGTATCCAGCAATACCTGTATCACTCCTGCCTCATGTGTCAGTGTATCCAGCACTACCTGTATCACTCCTGCCTCAGGTGCCAGTGTATTCAGCGCTACCTGTATCACTCCTGCCTCAGGTGCCAGTGTATCCAGCACTACCTGTATCACTCCTGCCTCAGGTGCCAGTGTATCCAGCGCTACCTGTATCACTCCTGCCTCAGGTGCCAGTGTATCCAGTGCTACCTGCATCACTCCTGCCTCAGGTGCCAGTGTATCCAGCACTACCTGTATTACTCCTGCCTCAGGTGCCAGTGTATCCAGTGCTACCTGTATCACTCCTGCCTCAGGTGCCAGTGTATCCAGTGCTACCTGTATCACTCCTGCCTCAGGTGCCAGTGTATCCAGTGCTACCTGTATCACTCCTGCCTCAGGTGTCAGTGTATCCAGCGCTACCTGTATCACTCCTGCCTCAGGTGTTAGTGTATCCAGTGCTACCTGTATCACTCCTGCCTCAGGTGTCAGTGTATCCAGCGCTACCTGTATCACTCCTGCCTCAGGTGTTAGTGTATCCAGCACTACCTGTATCACTCCTGCCTCAGGTGCCAGTGTATCCAGCGCTACATGTATCACTCCTGCCTCAGGTGTCAGTGTATCCAGCGCTACCTGTATCACTCCTGCCTCAGGTGCCAGTGTATCCAGTGCTACCTGTATCACTCCTGCCTCAGGTGCTAATGTATCCAGCACTACCTGTATCACTCCTGCCTCAGGTGCCAGTGTATCCAGCGCTACCTGTATCACTCCTGCCTCAGGTACCAGTGTATCCAGCGCTACCTGTATCACTCCTGCCTCAGGTGCCAGTGTATCCAGCACTACCTGTATCACTCCTGCCTCAGGTGCCAGTGTATCCAGAGCTACCTGTATCACTCCTGCCTCAGGTGCCAGTGTATCCAGCGCTACCTGTATCACTCCTGCCTCAGGTGTCAGTGTATCCAGAGCTACCTGTATCACTCCTGCCTCAGGTGCCAGTGTATCCAGCGCTACCTATATCACTCCTGCCTCAAGTGCCAGTGTATCTAGCGCTACCTGTATCACTCCTGCCTCAGGTGCCAGTGTATTCAGCGCTACCTGTATCACTCCTGCCTCAGGTGCCAGTGTATCCAGTGCTAGCTGTATCACTCCTGCCTCAGGTGCCAGTGTATCCAGCGCTACCTGTGTCACTCCTGCCTCAGGTGCCAGTGTATCCAGTGCTACCTGTATCACTCCTGCCTCTGGTGTCAGTGTATCCAGCACTACCTGTATCACTCCTGCCTCAGGTGCCAGTGTATCCAGCGCTACCTGTATCACTCCTGCCTCAGGTGCCAGTGTATCTAGCACTACCTGTATCACTCCTGCCTCAGGTGCCAGTGTATCCAGCACTACCTGTATCACTCCTGCCTCAGGTGCCAGTGTATCTAGCGCTACCTGTATCACTCCTGCCTCAGGTGCCAGTGTATCCAGCGCTACCTGTATCACTCCTGCCTCAGGTGCCAGTGTATCCAGCGCTACCTGTATCTCTCCTGCCTCAGGTGCCAGTGTATCCAGCGCTACCTGTATCACTCCTGCCTCAGGTGTCAGTGTATCCAGCGCTACCTGTATCACTCCTGCCTCAGGTGCCAGTGTATCCAGTGCTGCCTGTATCACTCCTGCCTCAGGTGTCAGTGTATCCAGAGCTACCTGTATCGCTCCTGCCTCAGGTGCCAGTGTATCTAGCGCTACCTGTATCTCTCCTGCCTCAGGTGCCAGTGTATCTAGCGCTACCTGTATCACTCCTGCCTCAGGTGCCAGTGTATCCAGCGCTACCTGTATCACTCCTGCCTCAGGTGTCAGTGTATCCAGCGCTACCCGTATCACTCCTGCCTCAGGTGCCAGTGTATCCAGCGCTACCTGTATCACTCCTGCCTCAGGTGCCAGTGTATCCAGCGCTACATGTATCACTCCTGCCTCAGGTGCCAGTGTATCCAGCGCTACATGTATCACTCCTGCCTCAGGTGCCAGTGTATCCAGCGCTACCTGTATCACTCCTGCCTCAGGTGCCAGTGTATCCAGCGCTACCTGTATCACTCCTGCCTCAGGTGCCAGTGTATCCAGCGCTACCTGTATCACTCCTGCCTCAGGTGCCAGTGTATCCAGCGCTACATGTATCACTCCTGCTTCAGGTGCCAGTGTATCCAGCGCTACCTGTATCACTCCTGCCTCAGGTGCCAGTGTATCCAGCGCTACATGTATCACTCCTGCCTCAGGTGCCAGTGTATCCAGCGCTACCTGTATCACTCCTGCCTCAGGTGCCAGTGTATCCAGTGCTACCTGTATCACTCCTGCCTCAGGTGCCAGTGTATCCAGTGCTACCTGTATCACTCCTGCCTCAGGTGTCAGTGTATCCAGCAATACCTGTATCACTCCTGCCTCAGGTGCCAGTGTATCCAGCGCTACCTGTATCACTCCTGCCTCAGGTGCCAGTGTATCCAGCGCTACCTGTATCACTCCTGCCTCAGGTGCCAGTGTATCCAGCGCTACCTGTATCACTCCTGCCTCAGGTGCCAGTGTATCCAGCACTACCTGTATCACTCCTGCCTCAGGTGCCAGTGTATCTAGCGCTACCTGTATCACTCCTGCCTCAGGTGCCAGTGTATCCAGCGCTACCTGTATCACTCCTGCCTCAGGTGCCAGTGTATCCAGCGCTACATGTATCACTCCTGCCTCAGGTGTCAGTGTATCCAGCGCTACCTGTATCACTCCTGCCTCAGGTGCCAGTGTATCCAGCGCTACCTGTATCACTCCTGCCTCAGGTGCCAGTGTATCCAGCGCTACATGTATCACTCCTGCCTCAGGTGTCAGTGTATCCAGCGCTAACTGTATCACTCCTGCCTCAGGTGCCAGTGTATCCAGCGCTACCTGTATCACTCCTGCCTCAGGTGTCAGTGTATCCAGCGCTACCTGTATCACTCCTGCCTCAGGTGCCAGTGTATCTAGCGCTACCTGTATCACTCCTGCCTCATGTGTCAGTGTATCCAGCACTACCTGTATCACTCCTGCCTCATGTGTCAGTGTATCCAGCGCTAACTGTATCACTCCTGCCTCAGGTGCCAGTGTATCCAGCGCTACCTGTATCACTCCTGCCTCATGTGTCAGTGTATCCAGCGCTACCTGTATCACTCCTGCCTCAGGTGCCAGTGTATCCAGCGCTAACTGTATCACTCCTGCCTCAGGTGCCAGTGTATCTAGCGCTACCTGTATCACTCCTGCCTCAGGTGCCAGTGTATCCAGCGCTACCTGTATCACTCCTGCCTCAGGTGCCAGTGTATCTAGCACTACCTGTATCACTCCTGCCTCAGGTGCCAGTGTATCCAGCGCTATCTGTATCACTCCTGCCTCAGGTGTCAGTGTATCCAGCGCTACATGTATCACTCCTGCCTCAGGTGCCACTGTATCCAGCGCTACCTGTATCACTCCTGCCTCAGGTGCCAGTGTATCCAGCGCTACATGTTTCACTCCTGCCTCAGGTGTCAGTGTATCCAGCGCTACCTGTATCACTCCTGCCTCAGGTGCCAGTGTATCCAGCGCTACCTGTATCACTCCTGCCTCAGGTGCCAGTGTATCCAGCGCTACCTGTATCAGCTCCTGCCTCAGGTGCCAGTGTATCCAGCGCTATACATGTATCACTCCTGCCTCAAGTGCCAGTGTATCCAGCGCTACCTGTATCACTCCTGCCTCAGGTGTCAGTGTATCCAGCGCTACCTGTATCACTTCTGCCTTAGGTGCTAATGTATCCAGCGCTACCTGTATCACTCCTGCATCAGGTGCTAATGTATCCAGCACTACCTGTATCACTCCTGCCTCAGGTGTCAGTGTATCCAGCGCTACCTGTATCACTCCTGCCTCAGGTGCCAGTGTATCTAGCGCTACCTGTATCACTCCTGCCTCAGGTGCCAGTGTATCCAGCACTACATGTATCACTCCTGCCTCAGGTGTCAGTGTATCCAGTGCTACCTGTATCACTCCTGCCTCAGGTGCCAGTGTATCCAGCGCTACCTGTATCACTCCTGCCTCAGGTGCCAGTGTATCCAGCGCTACCTGTATCACTCCTGCCTCCCGTGCCAGTGTATCCAGCGCTACCTGTATCACTCCTGCCTCAGGTGCCAGTGTATCCAGCACTACATGTATCACTCCTGCCTCAGGTGCTAGTGTATCAAGCGCTACATGTATCACTCCTGCCTCTGGTGCCAGTGTATTCAGCGCTACCTGTATCACTCCTGCCTCAGGTGCCAGTGTATCCAGCGCTACCTGTATCACTCCTGCCTCAGGTGCCAGTGTATCCAGCGCTACATGTATCACTCCTGCCTCAGGTGTCAATGTATCCAGCGCTACCTGTATCACTCCTGCCTCAGGTGCCAGTGTATCCAGCGCTACCTGTATCACTCCTGCCTCAGGTGCCAGTGTATCCAGCGCTACCTGTATCACTCCTGCCTCAGGTGCCAGTGTATCCAGTGCTACCTGTATCACTCCTGCCTCAGGTGCCAGTGTATCCAGCGCTACCTGTATCACTCCTGCCTCAAGTGTCAGTGTATCCAGCGCTACCTGTATCACTCCTGCCTCAGGTGTCAGTGTATCCAGTGCTACCTGTATCACTCCTGCCTCAGGTGCCAGTGTATCCAGCGCTACCTGTATCACTCCTGCCTCAGGTGCCAGTGTATCCAGCGCTACATGTATCACTCCTGCCTCAGGTGTCAGTGTATCCAGTGCTACCTGTATCACTCCTGCCTCAGGTGCCAGTGTATCCAGCGCTACCTGTATCACTCCTGCCTCAGGTGCCAGTGTATCCAGCGCTACCTGTATCACTCCTGCCTCAGGTGTCAGTGTATCCAGCACTACCTGTATCACTCCTACCTCAGGTGCCAGTGCATCCAGCGCTACCTGTATCACTCCTGCCTCAGGTGTCAGTGTATCCTGTGCTACCTGTATCACTCCTGCCTCAGGTGCCAGTGTATCCAGCGCTACCTGTATCACTCCTGCCTCAGGTGCCAGTGTATCCAGCGCTACCTGTATCACTCCTGCCTCAGGTACCAGTGTATCCAGCACTACCTGTATCACTCCTGCCTCAGGTGCCAGTGTATCCAGCGCTACCTGTATCACTCCTGCCTCAGGTGCCAGTGTATCCAGCGCTACCTGTATCACTCCAGCCTCAGGTGCCAGTGTATCCAGCGCTACCTGTATCACTCCCTGCCTCAGGTGCCAGTGTATCCAGTGCTACCTGTATCACTCCTGCCTCAGGTGTTAGTGTATCCAGCGCTACCTGTATCACTCCTGCCTCAGGTGCCAGTGTATCCAGCGCTACCTGTATCACTCCTGCCTCAGGTGTTAGTGTATCCAGCACTAGCTGCATCACTCCTGCCTCAGGTGCCAGTGTATCCAGCAATACCTGTATCACTCCTGCCTCAGGTGCCAGTGTATCCAGTGCTACCTGTATCACTCCTGCCTCATGTGTCAGTGTATCCAGCACTACCTGTATCACTCCTGCCTCAGGTGCCAGTGTATTCAGCGCTACCTGTATCACTCCTGCCTCAGGTGCCAGTGTATCCAGCGCTACCTGTATCACTCCTGCCTCAGGTGCCAGTGTATCCAGCGCTACCTGTATCACTCCTGCCTCAGGTACCAGTGTATCCAGCGCTACCTGTATCACTCCTGCCTCAGGTGCCAGTGTATCCAGCGCTACCTGTATCACTCCTGCCTCAGGTGCCAGTGTATCCAGCGCTACCTGTATCACTCCAGCCTCAGGTGCCAGTGTATCCAGCGCTACCTGTATCACTCCTGCCTCAGGTGCCAGTGTATCCAGTGCTACCTGTATCACTCCTGCCTCAGGTGTTAGTGTATCCAGCGCTACCTGTATCACTCCTGCCTCAGGTGCCAGTGTATCCAGCGCTACCTGTATCACTCCTGCCTCAGGTGTTAGTGTATCCAGCACTAGCTGCATCACTCCTGCCTCAGGTGCCAGTGTATCCAGCAATACCTGTATCACTCCTGCCTCAGGTGCCAGTGTATCCAGCGCTACCTGTATCACTCCTGCCTCATGTGTCAGTGTATCCAGCACTACCTGTATCACTCCTGCCTCAGGTGCCAGTGTATTCAGCGCTACCTGTATCACTCCTGACTCAGGTGCCAGTGTATCCAGCGCTACCTGTATCACTCCTGCCTCAGGTGCCAGTGTATCCAGCACTACCTGTATCACTCCTGCCTCAGGTGCCAGTGTATCCAGCGCTACCTGTATCACTCCTGCCTCAGGTGCCAGTGTATTCAGCGCTACCTGTATCACTCCTGCCTCAGGTGCCAGTGTATCCAGCGCTACCTGTATCACTCCTGCCTCAGGTGCCAGTGTATCCAGTGCTACCTGTATCACTCCTGCCTCAGGTGCCAGTGTATCCAGCGCTACCTGTATCACTCCTGCCTCAGGTGTCAGTGTATCCAGTGCTACCTGTATCACTCCTGCCTCAGGTGCCAGTGTATCCAGCGCTACCTGTATCACTCCTGCCTCAGGTGCCAGTGTATTCAGTACTACATGTATCACTCCTGCCTCAGGTGCCAGTGTATTCAGTACTACCTGTATCACTCCTGCCTCAGGTGCTAATGTATCCAGCACTACCTGTATCACTCCTGCCTCAGGTGTTAGTGTATCTAGCGCTACCTGTATCACTCCTGCCTCAGGTGCCAGTGTATCCAGCGCTACCTGTATCACTCCTGCCTCAGGTGCCAGTGTATCTAGCGCTACCTGTATCACTCCTGCCTCAGGTGCCAGTGTATCCAGCGCTACCTGTATCACTCCTGCCTCAGGTGCCAGTGTATCCAGCGCTACATGTATCACTCCTGCCTCAGGTGCCAGTGTATCTAGCGCTACCTGTATCACTCCTGCCTCAGGTGCCAGTGTATCCAGCGCTACCTGTATCACTCCTGCCTCAGGTGCCAGTGTATCCAGCGCTACCTGTATCACTCCTGCCTCAGGTGCCAGTGTATCCAGCGCTACCTGTATCACTCCTGCCTCAGGTGCCAGTGTATCCAGCGCTACATGTATCACTCCTGCCTCAGGTGCCAGTGTATTCAGCGCTACCTGTATCACTCCTGCCTCAGGTGTCAGTGTATCCAGCGCTACCTGTATCACTCCTGCCTCAGGTGCCAGTGTATCCAGCGCTACCTGTATCACTCCTGCCTCAGGTGCCAGTGTATTCAGTACTACATGTATCACTCCTGCCTCAGGTGCCAGTGTATTCAGTACTACCTGTATCACTCCTGCCTCAGGTGCTAATGTATCCAGCACTACCTGTATCACTCCTGCCTCAGGTGTTAGTGTATCTAGCGCTACCTGTATCACTCCTGCCTCAGGTGCCAGTGTATCCAGCGCTACCTATATCACTCCTGCCTCAGGTGCCAGTGTATCTAGCGCTACCTGTATCACTCCTGCCTCAGGTGCCAGTGTATCCAGCGCTACCTGTATCACTCCTGCCTCAGGTGCCAGTGTATCTAGCGCTACCTGTATCACTCCTGCCTCAGGTGCCAGTGTATCCAGCGCTACCTGTATCACTCCTGCCTCAGGTGCCAGTGTATCCAGCGCTACCTGTATCACTCCTGCCTCAGGTGCCAGTGTATCCAGCGCTACCTGTATCACTCCTGCCTCAGGTGCCAGTGTATCCAGCGCTACATGTATCACTCCTGCCTCAGGTGTCAGTGTATCCAGTGCTACCTGTATCACTCCTGCCTCAGGTGCCAGTGTATCCAGCGCTACCTGTATCACTCCTGCCTCAGGTGCCAGTGTATCCAGCGCTACCTGTATCACTCCTGCCTCAGGTGTCAGTGTATCCAGCACTACCTGTATCACTCCTACCTCAGGTGCCAGTGTATCCAGCGCTACCTGTATCACTCCTGCCTCAGGTGTCAGTGTATCCTGTGCTACCTGTATCACTCCTGCCTCAGGTGCCAGTGTATCCAGCGCTACCTGTATCACTCCTGCCTCAGGTGCCAGTGTATCCAGCGCTACCTGTATCACTCCTGCCTCAGGTACCAGTGTATCCAGCACTACCTGTATCACTCCATGCCTCAGGTGCCAGTGTATCCAGCGCTACCTGTATCACTCCTGCCTCAGGTGCCAGTGTATCCAGCGCTACCTGTATCACTCCAGCTCAGGTGCCAGTGTATCCAGCGCTACCTGTATCACTCCTGCCTCAGGTGCCAGTGTATCCAGTGCTACCTGTATCACTCCTGCCTCAGGTGTTAGTGTATCCAGCGCTACCTGTATCACTCCTGCCTCAGGTGCCAGTGTATCCAGCGCTACCTGTATCACTCCTGCCTCAGGTGTTAGTGTATCCAGCACTAGCTGCATCACTCCTGCCTCAGGTGCAAGTGTATCCAGCAATACCTGTATCACTCCTGCCTCAGGTGCCAGTGTATCCAGCGCTACCTGTATCACTCCTGCCTCATGTGTCAGTGTATCCAGCACTACCTGTATCACTCCTGCCTCAGGTGCCAGTGTATTCAGCGCTACCTGTATCACTCCTGCCTCAGGTGCCAGTGTATCCAGCGCTACCTGTATCACTCCTGCCTCAGGTGCCAGTGTATCCAGCGCTACCTGTATCACTCCTGCCTCAGGTACCAGTGTATCCAGCGCTACCTGTATCACTCCTGCCTCAGGTGTCAGTGTATCCTGTGCTACCTGTATCACTCCTGCCTCAGGTGCCAGTGTATCCAGCGCTACCTGTATCACTCCTGCCTCAGGTGCCAGTGTATCCAGCGCTACCTGTATCACTCCTGCCTCAGGTACCAGTGTATCCAGCACTACCTGTATCACTCCTGCCTCAGGTGCCAGTGTATCCAGCGCTACCTGTATCACTCCTGCCTCAGGTGCCAGTGTATCCAGCGCTACCTGTATCACTCCAGCCTCAGGTGCCAGTGTATCCAGCGCTACCTGTATCACTCCTGCCTCAGGTGCCAGTGTATCCAGTGCTACCTGTATCACTCCTGCCTCAGGTGTTAGTGTATCCAGCGCTACCTGTATCACTCCTGCCTCAGGTGCCAGTGTATCCAGCGCTACCTGTATCACTCCTGCCTCAGGTGTTAGTGTATCCAGCACTAGCTGCATCACTCCTGCCTCAGGTGCAAGTGTATCCAGCAATACCTGTATCACTCCTGCCTCAGGTGCCAGTGTATCCAGCGCTACCTGTATCACTCCTGCCTCATGTGTCAGTGTATCCAGCACTACCTGTATCACTCCTGCCTCAGGTGCCAGTGTATTCAGCGCTACCTGTATCACTCCTGCCTCAGGTGCCAGTGTATCCAGCGCTACCTGTATCACTCCTGCCTCAGGTGCCAGTGTATCCAGCGCTACCTGTATCACTCCTGCCTCAGGTACCAGTGTATCCAGCGCTACCTGTATCACTCCTGCCTCAGGTGCCAGTGTATCCAGCGCTACCTGTATCACTCCTGCCTCAGGTGCCAGTGTATCCAGCGCTACCTGTATCACTCCAGCCTCAGGTGCCAGTGTATCCAGCGCTACCTGTATCACTCCTGCCTCAGGTGCCAGTGTATCCAGTGCTACCTGTATCACTCCTGCCTCAGGTGTTAGTGTATCCAGCGCTACCTGTATCACTCCTGCCTCAGGTGCCAGTGTATCCAGCGCTACCTGTATCACTCACTAGCTGCATCACTCCTGCCTCAGGTGCCAGTGTATCCAGCAATACCTGTATCACTCCTGCCTCAGGTGCCAGTGTATCCAGCGCTACCTGTATCACTCCTGCCTCATGTGTCAGTGTATCCAGCACTACCTGTATCACTCCTGCCTCAGGTGCCAGTGTATTCAGCGCTACCTGTATCACTCCTGCCTCAGGTGCCAGTGTATCCAGCGCTACCTGTATCACTCCTGCCTCAGGTGCCAGTGTATCCAGCGCTACCTGTATCACTCCTGCCTCAGGTGCCAGTGTATCCAGCGCTACCTGTATCACTCCTGCCTCAGGTGCCAGTGTATTCAGCGCTACCTGTATCACTCCTGCCTCAGGTGCCAGTGTATCCAGCGCTACCTGTATCACTCCTGCCTCAGGTGCCAGTGTATCCAGTGCTACCTGTATCACTCCTGCCTCAGGTGCCAGTGTATCCAGCGCTACCTGTATCACTCCTGCCTCAGGTGTCAGTGTATCCAGTGCTACCTGTATCACTCCTGCCTCAGGTGCCAGTGTATCCAGCGCTACCTGTATCACTCCTGCCTCAGGTGCCAGTGTATTCAGTACTACATGTATCACTCCTGCCTCAGGTGCCAGTGTATTCAGTACTACCTGTATCACTCCTGCCTCAGGTGCTAATGTATCCAGCACTACCTGTATCACTCCTGCCTCAGGTGTTAGTGTATCTAGCGCTACCTGTATCACTCCTGCCTCAGGTGCCAGTGTATCCAGCGCTACCTGTATCACTCCTGCCTCAGGTGCCAGTGTATCCAGCGCTACCTGTATCACTCCTGCCTCAGGTGCCAGTGTATCCAGCGCTACCTGTATCACTCCTGCCTCAGGTGCCAGTGTATCCAGCGCTACCTGTATCACTCCTGCCTCAGGTGCCAGTGTATCTAGCGCTACCTGTATCACTCCTGCCTCAGGTGCCAGTGTATCCAGCGCTACCTGTATCACTCCTGCCTCAGGTGCCAGTGTATCCAGCGCTACCTGTATCACTCCTGCCTCAGGTGCCAGTGTATCCAGCGCTACCTGTATCACTCCTGCCTCAGGTGCCAGTGTATCCAGCGCTACATGTATCACTCCTGCCTCAGGTGCCAGTGTATTCAGCGCTACCTGTATCACTCCTGCCTCAGGTGTCAGTGTATCCAGCGCTACCTGTATCACTCCTGCCTCAGGTGCCAGTGTATCCAGCGCTACCTGTATCACTCCTGCCTCAGGTACCAGTGTATTCAGTACTACATATATCACTCCTGCCTCAGGTGCCAGTGTATTCAGTACTACCTGTATCACTCCTGCCTCAGGTGCTAATGTATCCAGCACTACCTGTATCACTCCTGCCTCAGGTGTTAGTGTATCTAGCGCTACCTGTATCACTCCTGCCTCAGGTGCCAGTGTATCCAGCGCTACCTATATCACTCCTGCCTGAGGTGCCAGTGTATCTAGCGCTACCTGTATCACTCCTGCCTCAGGTGCCAGTGTATCCAGCGCTACCTGTATCACTCCTGCCTCAGGTGCCAGTGTATCCAGCGCTACCTGTATCACTCCTGCCTCAGGTGCCAGTGTATCTAGCGCTACCTGTATCACTCCTGCCTCAGGTGCCAGTGTATCCAGCGCTACCTGTATCACTCCAGCCTCAGGTGCCAGTGTATCCAGCGCTACCTGTATCACTCCTGCCTCAGGTGCCAGTTTATCCAGTGCTACCTGTATCACTCCTGCCTCAGGTGTTAGTGTATCCAGCGCTACCTGTATCACTCCTGCCTCATTTGCCAGTGTATCCAGCGCTACCTGTATCACTCCTGCCTCAGGTGTTAGTGTATCCAGCACTAGCTGCATCACTCCTGCCTCAGGTGCCAGTGTATCCAGCAATACCTGTATCACTCCTGCCTCAGGTGCCAGTGTATCCAGCGCTACCTGTATCACTCCTGCCTCATGTGTCAGTGTATCCAGCACTACCTGTATCACTCCTGCCTCAGGTGCCAGTGTATTCAGCGCTACCTGTATCACTCCTGCCTCAGGTGCCAGTGTATCCAGCGCTACCTGTATCACTCCTGCCTCAGGTGCCAGTGTATCCAGCGCTACCTGTATCACTCCTGCCTCAGGTACCAGTGTATCCAGCGCTACCTGTATCACTCCTGCCTCAGGTGCCAGTGTATCCAGCGCTACCTGTATCACTCCTGCCTCAGGTGCCAGTGTATCCAGCGCTACCTGTATCACTCCTGCCTCAGGTGCCAGTGTATCCAGCGCTACCTGTATCACTCCTGCCTCAGGTGCCAGTGTATTCAGCGCTACCTGTATCACTCCTGCCTCAGGTGCCAGTGTATCCAGCGCTACCTGTATCACTCCTGCCTCAGGTGCCAGTGTATCCAGTGCTACCTGTATCACTCCTGCCTCAGGTGCCAGTGTATCCAGCGCTACCTGTATCACTCCTGCCTCAGGTGTCAGTGTATCCAGTGCTACCTGTATCACTCCTGCCTCAGGTGCCAGTGTATCCAGCGCTACCTGTATCACTCCTGCCTCAGGTGCCAGTGTATTCAGTACTACATGTATCACTCCTGCCTCAGGTGCCAGTGTATTCAGTACTACCTGTATCACTCCTGCCTCAGGTGCTAATGTATCCAGCACTACCTGTATCACTCCTGCCTCAGGTGTTAGTGTATCTAGCGCTACCTGTATCACTCCTGCCTCAGGTGCCAGTGTATCCAGCGCTACCTGTATCACTCCTGCCTCAGGTGCCAGTGTATTCAGCACTACCTGTATCACTCCTGCCTCAGGTGCCAGTGTATCCAGCGCTACCTGTATCACTCCTGCCTCAGGTGCCAGTGTATCCAGCGCTACCTGTATCACTCCTGCCTCAGGTGCCAGTGTATCCAGCGCTACCTGTATCACTCCTGCCTCAGGTGACAGTGTATCCAGCGCTACCTGTATCACTCCTGCCTCAGGTGCCAGTGTATCCAGCGCTACCTGTATCACTCCTGCCTCAGGTGCCAGTGTATCCAGCGCTACCTGTATCACTCCTGCCTCAGGTGCCAGTGTATCCAGCGCTACCTGTATCACTCCTGCCTCAGGTGCCAGTGTATTCAGCGCTACCTGTATCACTCCTGCCTCAGGTGCCAGTGTATCCAGCGCTACCTGTATCACTCCTGCCTCAGGTGCCAGTGTATCCAGTGCTACCTGTATCACTCCTGCCTCAGGTGCCAGTGTATCCAGCGCTACCTGTATCACTCCTGCCTCAGGTGTCAGTGTATCCAGTGCTACCTGTATCACTCCTGCCTCAGGTGCCAGTGTATCCAGCGCTACCTGTATCACTCCTGCCTCAGGTGCCAGTGTATTCAGTACTACATGTATCACTCCTGCCTCAGGTGCCAGTGTATTCAGTACTACCTGTATCACTCCTGCCTCAGGTGCTAATGTATCCAGCACTACCTGTATCACTCCTGCCTCAGGTGTTAGTGTATCTAGCGCTACCTGTATCACTCCTGCCTCAGGTGCCAGTGTATCCAGCGCTACCTGTATCACTCCTGCCTCAGGTGCCTGTGTATCTAGCGCTACCTGTATCACTCCTGCCTCAGGTGCCAGTGTATCCAGCGCTACCTGTATCACTCCTGCCTCAGGTGCCAGTGTATCTAGCGCTACCTGTATCACTCCTGCCTCAGGTGCCAGTGTATCCAGCGCTACCTGTATCACTCCTGCCTCAGGTGCCAGTGTATCCAGCGCTACCTGTATCACTCCTGCCTCAGGTGCCAGTGTATCCAGCGCTACCTGTATCACTCCTGCCTCAGGTGCCAGTGTATCCAGCGCTACATGTATCACTCCTGCCTCAGGTGCCAGTGTATTCAGCGCTACCTGTATCACTCCTGCCTCAGGTGTCAGTGTATCCAGCGCTACCTGTATCACTCCTGCCTCAGGTGCCAGTGTATCCAGCGCTACCTGTATCACTCCTGCCTCAGGTGCCAGTGTATTCAGTACTACATATATCACTCCTGCCTCAGGTGCCAGTGTATTCAGTACTACCTGTATCACTCCTGCCTCAGGTGCTAATGTATCCAGCACTACCTGTATCACTCCTGCCTCAGGTGTTAGTGTATCTAGCGCTACCTGTATCACTCCTGCCTCAGGTGCCAGTGTATCCAGCGCTACCTATATCACTCCTGCCTCAGGTGCCAGTGTATCTAGCGCTACCTGTATCACTCCTGCCTCAGGTGCCAGTGTATCCAGCGCTACCTGTATCACTCCTGCCTCAGGTGCCAGTGTATCCAGCGCTACCTGTATCACTCCTGCCTCAGGTGCCAGTGTATCTAGCGCTACCTGTATCACTCCTGCCTCAGGTGCCAGTGTATCCAGCGCTACCTGTATCACTCCTGCCTCAGGTGCCAGTGTATCCAGCGCTACCTGTATCACTCCTGCCTCAGGTGCCAGTGTATCCAGCGCTACCTGTATCACTCCTGCCTCAGGTGCCAGTGTATCCAGCGCTACATGTATCACTCCTGCCTCAGGTGCCAGTGTATTCAGCACTACCTGTATCACTCCTGCCTCAGGTGCCAGTGTATCCAGCGCTACCTGTATCACTCCTGCCTCAGGTGCCAGTGTATCCAGCGCTACCTATATCACTCCTGCCTCAGGTGCCAGTGTATCCAGCGCTACCTGTATCACTCCTGCCTCAGGTGCCAGTGTATCCAGCACTACCTGTGTCACTCCTGCCTCAGGTGTCAGTGTATCTAGCGCTACCTGTATCACTCCTGCCTCAGGTGCCAGTGTATCCAGCGCTACTTGTATCACTCCTGCCTCAGGTGCCAGTGTATCCAGCGCTACCTGTATCACTCCTGCCTCAGGTGCCAGTGTATTCAGCACTACCTGTATCACTCCTGCCTCAAGTGTCAGTGTATCTAGCGCTACCTGTATCACTCCTGCCTCAGGTGCCAGTGTATCCAGCGCTACCTGTATCACTCCTGCCTCAGGTGCCAGTGTATCCAGCAGTACCTGTGTCACTCCTGCCTCAGGTGCCAGTGTATCCAGTGCTACCTGTATCACTCCTGCCTCAGCTGTCAGTTTATCCAGCGCTACCTGTATCACTCCTGCCTCAGGTGTCAGTGTATCCAGCACTACCTGTATCACTCCTGCCTCAGGTGCAGCTATAGTTTCTGTTCAATATTAGACATGGCACTTTCTTGGGAACCCTCTGTAATTAAAGGGACATTATACACTCATATTTTTTCTTTGCATAAATGTTTTGTAGATGATCTATTTATATAGCCCATAAAGTTTTTTTTTTGTTTGTTTTTTTTAAAAATGTATAGTTTTGCTTATTTTTAAATAACATTGCTCTGATTTTCAGACTCCTAACAAGCCCCAAAGTTTTAGGAGAATACCGTCAGATACCTACTCCAGCTTGCTTCTGTTTGTGTAAAGGGTCTTTTCCTATGTAAAAGAAGGGGGAGGGGGGGTGTCTTATTTCCCACTTGCAGTGGGCTTTCCGGCTACCTTTTCAACAGAGCTAAACTGAGAGCTTCTAAGTAAGTTTTTAAACAGTTTTATACTGGATTTTTATATCAGTATCTGTGCATCTTATTCTTTATAGTAGTGTCTATTACATGCATTTATATGAAAATTGGTGTATACTGTCCCTTTAAATCCAGAAAGAAAGCACCAGCACTTAAATAGTTCTGGCAAATCTTCATTGTACATCAATACAAAAAACAAAACCAGAAACATTTTCGGTCACATTCCCTTAATCTTTTCCCTATCTTCTAGCATTGAAAACGTTTAGCCCAACCTACAGCTAAAACAATTGCAACAAAGTTTATCAAACTAGGCAAACACATAGATTTTATTAGGCATGGGCAAAATTTCGGAAACGAATGCCGAATATGGCTGCAGGCGGCATTCGTTTCCTTTCAGCGACAACTATATCAATGTAAAAGCGTAAAAAACAGAGATCTGTTTAAATATTTGTGTGTAGCACTTTTACACTGATATATCCGGTGCAGAAACAAAACGAATGCCGTCTGCAGCCATATTTGTCATTCCTGAAATTTTGCCAATGCCTAAATTTTGTCATGTAGGTTCTTCTTTTGTTTGGTGAAAAAACAAGCAATGGATGAAAAAATAAAAAAAATTAAGACATGCTCAATAGTAGCATTTGGCAGCAAAGAATTATGGTAGTTATTATAGCAGATTTTTGTCTTTATAGTGCTGTACCCTTTTAGACAGTGAGTACTTCAACTCATGTCCTGTTACCAGTAACGTGTAAAAGTGAAAGTCTATACATACGCACTATGTACACACACATACACTACACACACATATACTATTATTAACAAAAAGAAACAGCATATTCAATGGTTAAAAATGTTTGTTAATGCCAGATATTAAGTTCCCAATCAACCGTTAAAGCATAGAGATTAATTAAATTAAGGTTTAAAATATAAATTATTCAGAAATTCACCTTCCCTTCCTAAGAGAATTGGATAATATAATATGATAATATAATATAGTATTCAATGGGGGGGGGGGTTAATTTTGGAATTTCAGTGTTTTTTAATGTTTGATGGTGAATTTAAACTATTGTATTAATGTAATTTTTTGTAATTCAATTTTGTATATTTTTATTGTAGAAAACAAAAAATGTGTATGTAGTGTCCATTATTTTGCAGATTAAATTAGATGTCTGGATCTTGTTTGGCATCAAAATCTATGAATCTGTGTTCTAAAAAACAAACAATAGCATATGGTTGTCAACGCATTTCAAGATTTTTTATACTCCTGCACCCTGTACAGCACGAGGAACATTTAACATTTGTGGAATAGGTCACCACACCTACAATTATGCAAATTTGTGTATATTTGCATTCCATAACAAATCATTGTGATGTATAATTTGTTTATCAGGTTGAGGCCTTCAGCTAAACAGTTATGAAATCCATTAACTCTCTTGATAAAAATAGGAGGGCGCCCTGTATTTATGTTGACTATACATTTTTTGTATTCTCCTCTAGGCCTGTTTATTGCCGCAACTAATTACTGACAAATACATTTACCTGACATATCAGATCATTAGTCAAGTCTATTGTTTCTTTGACATCATTAATGAGACTTTGATACCTGTAAATGTCACCTAATTACAGTTAATTAAATGAAAATCTCTGCAACAGATAAAATGTGGGTTATATTTTTTCACAGTCATTCTGTTAGAACCTATTTCTTTCTTCTCTTCTGAGCCTTTACATTTGATTCATTTTCTGCTCTAATTGTCAATACACACTTTGTCCCCTAATCAAAAATCAAGGGTACACGTTGTTTCAAACTTTATAGAAAGTAATAAAAAAAAAACTCCTTACTTTGTTTTGCAGCACACCAAACTGCAATCCAAAATGTAATTAAAATAGTTAAGTAAGGTTTTCTGATACACTAACATTTGTAACGTTTTTATTATAAAATTAAAATACCCTATCAATGACAGTTAAATCAGACTATTTAGGGCTTGTTCACATGCATACTGTCAAACATAACAGCAGTTCAACCCAGGAGAGGGAGTGCAGGGGAGACGTTAGATCGGCCATGGCCGGGTTGCCTGGGGGTAAAAATGTAGGTGATTTTAAGTTTCAATTTTAAAGGGACAGTCTACTCCAGAATTGTTTTTTTTTTTAAAGATAGATAATCCCTTTATTACTCATTCCCCAGTTTTTCATACCCAACATAGTTATATTAATATACATTTTATCTCTGTGATTACCTCGTATCTAACCCTCTGCAGACTGCCCACTTATTTCAGTTCTTTTGACAGATTTGCATTTTGGCCAATCAGTGTTGACTCATAAATAACTCCATGGGAGTGAGCACAATGTTATCTATATGGCATATATGAACTAGTGCTATCTAGCTGTAAAAACTGTCAAAATGCATTCAGATAAGAGGTGGCCTTCAAGGGCTTAGAAATTAGCATATGAGCATACCTAAGTCTAGCTTTCAACTAAGAATACCAAGAGAACAAAGCAAATTTGAAGGTAAAAGTAAAATGGAGAGTTGTGTAAAATTGCATGCCCTATCTGAATCATGAACTTTAACTTTTGACTAGACTGTTTCTTTAAAGGGAAGGGCAAGTAAAGGAGGGCGAAAAATCAAAAACTGGGAGCATCCCACAAAATACAAATAAATTGACAGCTTTGTGGATGCTCATTTGTATAGGCAATTAATGAAGACTATCAAAGGCTTATTTACATGTCTAACTGTGCATAGACAATATTGTGACTATTTGTTATTTTGCAAAGTGGGCAGCTGGCTTGGTCACTTTATCTCTCAGGGGCCCTGTTTGCCTGGTCAATATAACTTTGTGATCAGCTACTCATATTCTTAGAGTCTTTCTTTATATGTACCATAAAGCAAATGAAGGGCATCTGGTAAAATATCTAGAATATGTTCATTCCCCCCCTCCCCCCTCAATCTGGCCTATTTTATAGTGCGGTTCTTCCTTTCTCCACTTCCTTGCACATGCTCAGTAGTAAGGTGACCTGATGTCCCTATTTTTCAGGGACAGTCCTTTATTTGAGTGGTGAGTATGCCATTCATTTTTCTTCTGTTAGAGATTCCTGAATTTGGTCAGTCTGTCCCTAATTTTTTAAAGGTCTAAACTATGCTGTCCAGTGTTGTCCTGAGTTTGCCTGAAGGGGATTCCTGTCTATTGTCCCAGTGTGACAAGAACCAACTTTGCTTTCCACAAAATCAATTGACTGCATCCTACATGTCATATATCATTTTCAAATGCACACAGAAAGAGCTGCGCTCTACCAGGAATGAACAACAGCTCAGTAGCTTGTTCTATGGCGATTTACCACCTAGAAGCAGCCTCTTTTAGCCCAATTGTGCTTTTTCACAAATGAGAACTTTCCTGAAGTATATCAGTCTATTCCCGCCTAACAAGGCCAGTCCAGCCCCGAAATACCAGGCAATTCTCCTCAGATCAAGGCAACCCCAGTCCATCGCTTTGGCCTTCTTTGGATCTTGTCAGTGAGGTGCAGCCATATCCATCTAAGCACATTGGAGATATGCTACCTGGCTTCCTTATTTCCGTTCCTCAGACACCCCTGCCCTCATTCTTGGTGACTTCAACAACCCTCTTGACAATCCCACTGCCTCCTCTAAAAAAACAACTTCTGCAACTCACTTCCTCTTTCGGCCTGTCACAATAAACTGACTCTCCCACTCACAAAGATGATCACTCCCTCAATCTGATTTTCAGCTATCGATGCACTATCTCAAATTTCACAAACTCCCCTTTTCCTCTTTCTGACATCCTCTCCTCACTTGAAACATCACATCCCTCCCTACAACTCCCCCTCCCTCCACCCCTCATACAAAACTTCACAGAAGCACTAAGTCATTAGATTAGCAACATCTCGCTAGCTCTCTCGAACCTCTCCTCTCTTTCATCCCCTCCTTTTCCTGCTCTGACCAATCTATCTGCCACTAAAACTCCACCCTTACATCGGTCATTGACAATCTAGCCCCACCTACCATAGCTCAGAAACCACACTCTCATCCTCAACTCTGGCATACTCCTCTAACACTGTAGTACCTACGTAGATGTTCCCATACTGCTGAGTGACACTGGAGAAAATCTCTGAGTTCAGCTCACTTTCTTCTCTACTAGTTCATCTTGAACTCCTACTATTCTGCCCTTAATCTTTATAAGCAACAATACTTCTCTACTCTCATCTCTACTCTTTCATCTAACTCAAAACGTCTGTTTTCCACGTTCAATACTCTTCTCCGCCCACCCCCACCTCCTAATACAACTTTTATCTCAGCTCTAGATTTTTCCAACCACTTTAATAACAAAATTGACTCCATCAGAAATGAAATCAGCTCTCGACATACTACCAATCTCCCATCCCTTCAAAAGCTCACAATCATCCAAAACCCAAATAGCCATAAATGTAGCTCTTTTGCCCCTGTTACAGAGAAAAGAGTTTCTCCTCTTATAGTTTCCTCACACCTCACTACCTGTCCCCTTGGCCCCATCCCCTCACAGCTACTCTCCTCCCTCTCTTCTACCCTTACCTCTATACTCACACACATCTTCAACCTTTCTCTCAGAACTGGTATATTTCCCTCATCTTTAAAACATGCACTGGTCACACCTATCCTCAAAAAAACTTTTCTCAATCCAACCTCCCCATCCAACTACCGTCCTATTTCCCTACTTCCTCTTGCCTCAAAGCTTATTGAAATTCTAGTATATGCACTCCTATCACATGTCCTTACTAAACTCTCTTCTTGACCCACTGCAATCTGGATTTCATCCCCATCAATCCACAGAGACAGAATTTGTCAAGGATAGCAACGACCTACTTACAGCAAAATCCAAAGGCCACTTCTCTGTGCTTATCCTCCTTGATCTGTCTGCAGCCTTTGATACTGTTGACCACTCTCTTTTGCTCCAAACCCTCCAATCCTTTGGCATCTGCGACACAGCTCTCTCATTGTTCTCTTCCTATCTAAACGTACCTTTAGTGTAGCCTTCTCTGGAGCATCCTCTGTACTATTACCACTTTCTGTTGGGGTACCTCAAGGCTCTGTGCTCGGTCCCCTTTTTTCAATCTACACGTCATCATTAGGTTCCTTAATAAAGTCCCACGGGTTTCAATACCATTTGTATGCCGATGACACCCAAATCTACCTCTCTTCACCAGACTTACCTCCTTCCTTACTAACCCGTGTCACTAACAGTCTTTCTCATATCTCATCTTGGATGTCCTCTCACTACCTTATGCTAAATCTCTCCAAAATTGAACTCCTTATTTTTGCCCCTTCCTCCAAAATATCCACCCCCCAATTTTCTATAACTGTTGATAATTCCATCATTACCCCTACACCGCATGCCCGATGTCTTGGGGTCACACTTGACTCAGACCTTTCTTTCACTCCTCACATAGTCCTTGGATGAAGCCTGCCACTTCTACCTTAAAAACAACTCTAAAATTAGACATTTCCTTACACAAAAGACACAACTAAGATTTGAATCCACTCTCTCATCCTTTGAAATGAAATCTGGTCACCTTATCAGTGGGAGCAGTTGCCTCAGAAAGTGTGCATAGAAAAAGATTGTGCACAATTTGATAATGGAAATAAACTTGATTTGTTTTTAAAAATGGCATATTTTTGTTTTCTTCAGTTTCTTTTGGAAACTCAAGTATAAACAGAGAATAAGCTATACAAGGACTGTATTTTGGCCTAAGCAACTAGTTAAAAAAAAGGAACACAAATTTTGATAGGTAGTTTTTTGGCATTATGTCCCACACTCCTATGTATTACAATCATTTTATTTATTAAAGGGATACTGAACCTAAATGTTTTCTTTCATGATTCAAAAAGAACATGCAATTGTAAGCAACTTTCTAATTTTTCTTTATTCTCTTGGTATTTTATTTAAAAAGCAGGAATGTAAGCTTACGTGCCAGCCCATCTTTGGTTTAGCTCCTGGATAGCACTTGCTGATTGGTGGCTAAATGTAGACACCAATCAGCAAGCACTATCTAGGGTGCTGAACCAAAAATTATCCGGCTCCTATGCTTACATTCCTGCTTTTTCAAATAAAGATGCCAAGAGAATGAAGAAAATTTGATAATAGGAATAAATTAGAAATCATGAAAGAAAACATTTGGGTTCAGTATCCCTTTAATTGTGTTGCAAATCAACAAATCCTGGTTGTGTTTTGGGGGTGCATATCCTTTGCATGCTTCCCTGGCATCTGGTTGTGAGAAGTATTTGATGCAAATATGAGATAAAATTGTTTTTTTGTGCAGCATAAAACTAAACACACTACTAAAATATACTGCAGGTAGTAACATCCACTTGTCAACCAAACCATATATCATCCAAAACATTCTGCTGTGATTAGCTTACATATAGCAAAACACTGATCTCCAGAAGTACAATGGAAACCTTAGCACAAGACAGAGACTGTTTGCTTTTATTCTGATCCCGTCCCTGGAATTATTTACTGCTGCAGGCTATATTAAACTGTTTATGGCAAGTGTCCTCATTTACATGTTAATTCATTTAAACCTTCTAGATTGATTTCACTAAATCATTTTAACTCATTGACTGCTGGCATGAATTGAGTCAACAGACAGAAGATAGATTATGGGTAGACTAGATAGGCTTTCTGGTTCTGATCTAATGCAGGGTTCTTCAAACCACGGTTCATGACCCCCTTATATGAGACTGGAGTGTGGTGTGTGTGTGTGTGTGTGTGTTGTATGATAGTGTCTGAGTTGTATGAGAGTGTGTGTTTAGGTTGCATGAGAGTTTGTGTGTATGTGTATGTTGTATGAGAGTGTGTGTGAATGTTGTATCAGAGCGTGTGAGTTGTATGAGTGTGTGTGTGTTGTATGAGAGTGTGAGTTGTAAGAGAGAGTGTGTGTGTGTGTGTGTGTGTGTTGTATGAGAGTGTGAGTTGTAAGAGAGAGTGTGTGTGTGTGTGTGTGTGTTGTATGAGAGTGTGAGTTGTAAGAGAGTGTGTGTGTGTGTGTGTGTGTGTGTTGTTTGAGAGTGTGAGTTGTAAGAGAGAGAGTGTGTGTGTGTGTGTGTGTGTATGTTGTATGAGACTGTGTGAGTTGTATGAGATTGTGCGTGTTGTATGAGAGTGTGAGTTGTAAGAGAGAGTGTGTGTGTGTGTGTGTGTGTGTGTTGTATGAGAGTATGTGTTTTGTATGAGAGTGTGTGTGTTGTATGTAGGGTTGCTACCTCAGCCATGTTTTCCTAGACACTTACAGTTACACATGCTGCAGGGTGTGCAGGGAGGAACATCTATTGTGTTTCTGGACAGCACTATTCATATTCTTCCCTGCACACCCTGTAGCATGTGTAACTTATAAGTGTTCTGTATTTTAAGGGACGGGTGGCAACCCTAGTTGTATGAGAGTTTGTGATGTGTGTGTTGTATGTGAGTGTGTGTTGTATAAGAGTTGTGACAAGTGTGTGTGTGTGTGTTGTATGAGAGTGTGTCTGTGTGTGTTTTGTATGAGTGTGTCTGTTGTATGAGAGTGTGTATGTATATGTGTTGTATGAGAGTATGTGACATGTGTGTGCGTTGTATGAGAGTGTGTCTGTGTGTGTGTTGTATGCGAGTGTGTGTGTTTTATATGAGAGTGTCTGTGTGTGTGTTGTATGCGAGTGTGTGTATTTTATATGAGTGTGTCTGTGTGTTGTATGAGAGTGTCTGTGTGTGTGTTGTATGCGAGTGTGTGTGTTTTATATGAGTGTGTCTGTTTGTGTGTTGTATGAGAGTGTCTGTGTGTGTGTTGTATGCGAGTGTGTGTGTTTTATATGAGTGTGTCTGTTTGTGTGTTGTATGAGAGTGTCTGTTTGTGTGTTGTATGAGAGTGTCTGTGTGTGTGTTGTATGTGAGTGTGTGTGTTTTGTATGAGTATGTCTGTTTGTGTGTTTTATGAGAGTGTGTCTGTGTGTGTGTTGTATGTGAGTGTGTGTGTTTTGTATGAGTGTGTCTGTGTGTTGTATAAGAATGTGTCTGTGTTGTATGAGAGTGTGTCTGTGTGTGTGTTGTATGTGAGTGTGTGTGTTGTATGAGATTGTGTGACATGCGTGTGTTATATGAGAGTGTGTGACATGTGTGTGTTATATGAGAGTGTGTCTGTTTGTGCGTTATTACCTTTTACAACACTTTCGACTTTGACTATAATGGGTCTTGGGGAAAAAAGTTTGAAAAACTCTGATCTAATGACAGTATGAAAATCTCCTATAACAGCTAAGGTGTTTGGCTTCTTTTTTTTTTTAAAGTAATACCAATACATTCAAAGAGCTGCACTTTTTAAATAATCAAAAGTGCTTAAAGGGACAGAAAACCCCAAAATTTTCTTTCATGATTGGGATAGCACATACAATTTTAAACAACTTTCAAATTGACTTCCATTATCAAATATGCTTCGTTCTCTTGTTAGCAAAGGAACAGCATTGCACTATCGGCAGCAAGATGAACACATCTAGTCAGCCAATCACAAGAGACAAATGTGTGCAGGCACCAATTAGCAGCAGCTCCCACTAGTGTAGGATATGTGCGTATTCTTTTTCAACAAGCTGTAGTGAATTTAAAATAACATGCTCTATCTGAATCATGCAAGTTTAATTTTAACTTTCCTATCCCTTTAAATTTGTAAATTATCACAATGTAGTTAAACAAACATGAAATCCGAAAGTTAGCTTTTATTATTTAGACAGAACATTTTACTTCTATTATCAAAGTTGCTTCATTCTTCTGGTGTTCTTTGTTTAAGGACCAGCAATGTTCACTAGGTTAACATATCTAATGAGCCAATAACAAAGGCATATATGTCCAGCCTCCAATCAGAAGCTAGCTCCCAGAAGGGCTCTGCTGTCCCTGAGCTCTACTTATGTATGATTTTCAACAAAGGATACCAATAGAACAAAGCAAATTAGAAATAAATTGTGAATGTTGTTTAACATTGTATGCTCTGTTTGAGTAATGAAAGAAAATGTTGTGGGTTTTCGGTCCCTTTAAACGGCAAAAAAAAAAAAAAAGCAAATGATAGCTGTAAAAAAAAAGGGGGAGAGAGAGAAAATTTGGCAAGGATTCCCATCAACCTTAAAGGTACGCTAAGGTTAAAATTAAAATTGAATGATTCAGAGATCACATTCACTTTTTTAAAAACTGCAATTTTCTTCCATTATGAAATTGTACACAGTCTTTTTATATGCACACTTTCTGACGCACCCGCTCCTGCTGAGCATATGCAAGAGATCACAGTTTATACAATGTATATTAGTCTGTGATTTGCTGATAGCTGAAACACAAAATTTTTCTTTCATGTTTCAGAGTGCATGTGATTTTAAACCACTTTCAATTTAATTCCATGGTCTAATTTTCTTAAAGGGACAGTATACACTAATTTTCATATAACTGCATGTAATAGACACTACTATAAAGAATAAGATGCACAGATACTGATATAAAAATCCAGTATAAAATGTTTTAAAAACGTACTTAGAAGCTTTAAGTTTAGCTCTGTTGAAAAGGCAGTTGGAAAGCCCACTGCAAGTGGGAAAAAAGACACTCCCCCTCCCCCTTCTTTTGCATATGAAAAGACCCTTTACACAAACGGGAGCAAGCTGGAGAAGGTAGCTGACAGTATTCAAATAAAACTTTGGGGCTTGGTTAGGAGTCTGAAAATCAGAGCAATGTTCTTTAAAAATAAGCATAATTATACATTTTTTAAAAAACAACAACTTTATGGGCTTTATAAATAGATCATCTACAAAACATTTATGCAAAGAAAAAATGAGTTTATAATGGCCCTTTAATTCTCCTGATATACTTAGTTGAAAAGCATATCTAGATAGGCTCATGAACAGCATTACATGGAAACTAGCTACTGATTGGTGGCTGCACACAATTGACTCTTTTTATTGGTTCACCAAATGTGTTCAGCAAGTTGCTCATTCAACAAAGAAAATGAAGCAAATTTGACCATAGAAATAAATTGCAAAGTTTTGTTTTTAAATTCACATGATCTATATGAATCATAAAAGAAAAAAATTGTGTTTCATGTCCCTTTAAATGACAAAAAAACAGACAAAAATAAATAATGAAAGTGCATTACAAAGTTGACTTTTATGTTCCTGTCAATATTACATATATAAAATCAGCTTTTTTCCATTCAAATTGTGATAAATGTGCAAAAATATGTTGGTATGGGTATTCTTAGAGCAAAAATAAAATTCTATTGATAATATAAATCATGGTATGTGCAATTCACACTTTTGTAGGGAACCACAGTAGAACATGTAGGTAACGGTGTCCCTTTCAAAGATATTCAGCATGAAATATATAAAACAATTTTAGATTCATATTCACACACTTTGGGGTTTCATACTCTCATCTGTCCTTTCCAGATCAGGTCAATTTGCAAGTCTGAAAATATCTGTCATGCTGAACTCTTTCAATGCTTTAGTATAATTTAAATCACCTAGGCAGTATATATGTAATCTAACAACCCAAGATCCATATGCTGTGTTGTATCAAATTATAGTTACTCACTGTTGAAAGCTGCACAAAAGTTTAATTGTATCTAATTACAAAAGGATGAATAATTAAATAGACTCAATAATATAAACTTTCCTTTTTTGGGGCTAGATTACAAGTGGTACGCTATTTAGCTATACAGCTCGAGTGAATACTTCGCTAGAAGTAATTTTTTTACGCGTGGGGTAGCACTCATATTACAAGTTGAAAGTAAAAAGTTTGCACGCGAGTAAAAACCAACGCGTGCAAAGAGTTGGACTTCAGATATTGCGACCGTGCTAACGTATTCTCCCCTTAGACTTCAATGGAGAGCAAATTGGGAGAAAAAAAACTAACACCTTTACTCACACGCTAACCTGAACTGAGGTATTAATATTGTACTTTCCAATTTTCTCCACATTAAAATATTTGTAATATATTTCAATTTATATTTGTATATACATCTGTATATATACCTATACCTGTATATATTTATAGGTATTTTTTTGCGCGCTCTCTCTCCCCCCTCTCTTTTGCTCTGTCTCTCTCTCCATTTTTTTGCTCTGTCTCTCTCCCCGCTCTTTTGCTCTCTCTCCATCCCTCTCTTTTGCTCTCTCTCTTCCCCTCTCTATTGCTCTCTTTCCCCCCTCTCTTTTGTGTGTGTGTATGTGACAGAAATACACTTGTAAGTGATAGTGACACAGTGCCCTGTATATGTGATAGTGACACAGTTCTATGTGTGTGTAGGTGTGTGTATATATACATACAGTGGATATAAAAAGTCTACACACCCCTGTTAAAATGGCAGGTTTCTGTGATGTAAAAAAAATGAGACAAAGATAAATCCTTTCAGAACTTTTTACACCTTTAATGTGACCTATAAACTCTACAGCTTGATTGAAAAACAAACTGAAACTTCTAGGTGGAGGGAAGTAAAAATAAAAAAACTAAAATAATATGGTTGCATAAGTGGGGCTGTAGCTGTGTTTAGAATTGAGCAATCACATTCAAAATCATGTTAAATAAGAGTCATTACACACCTGCCATCATTTAAAATGCCTCTGCTTAACCCCAAATAAAGTTTAGCTGTTCTAGTTGGTCTTTCCTGACATTTTCTTAGTTGCAACCTACAGCAAAAGCCATGGTTCTCAGAGAGCTTCTAAAGCATCAGAGGGATCTCATTGTTAAAAGGTATCAGTCAGGAGAACAGTACAAAAGAATTTCCAAGGCATTAGATATACCATGGAACACAGTGAAAACAGTCATCATCAAGTGGAGAAAATATGGCGCAACAGTCTCATTACCAAGAACTGGACGTCCCTCCAAAATTGATGAAAAGACGAGAAGAAAACTGGTCTGGGAGGCTGCCAAGAGGCCTACAGCACCATTAAAGGAGCTGCAGGAATATCTGGCAAGTACTGACTGTGTTGTGCATGTGACAACAATCGCCCGTATTCTTCATATGTCTGGGCTATGGGGTAGAGTGGCAAGACGGAAGCCTTTGCTTACGAAAAAAAACATCCAAGCCCAGCTAAATTTTGCAAAAACACATCTGAAGTCTCCCAAAAGCATGTCACAAAAGTTGTTCTGGTTTGATGAAACCAAGATTAAACTTTTTGGCCATAATTACAAAAGATATGTTTGGCGCAAAAACAACACTGCATATCACCAAAAGAACACCATACCCACAGTGAAGCATTTTGGTGTCAGCATCATGCTTTGGGGCTGTTTTTCTTCAGCTGGAACTGGGGCCTTAGTCAAGGTAGAGGGAATAATGAACAGTTCCAAATACCAGACAATATTGGCACAAAACCTTCAGGCTTCTGCTAGAAAGCTGAACATGAAGAGGAGCTTCATCTTTATGTATGACAACAACCCAAAGCATACATCCAAATCAACAAAGTAATGGCTTCACCAGAAGAAGATTAAAGTTCTGGAATGGACCAGTCAAAGCCCAGACCTGAATCCAATCGAAAATCTGTGGGGTTATCTTAAGTGGACTGTGCACAAGAGATGCCCTCACAATCTGACAGATTTGGAGTATTTTTGCAAAGAAGAGTGGGCAAATCTTGCCAAGTCAAGATGTGCCATGCTGATAGACTCATACCCAAAAAGACTGAGTGCTGTAATAAAATCAAAGGGTGCTTCAACAAAGAATTAGTTTAAGGGTGTGCACACTTATGCAACCATATTATTTTAGTTTATTTTATTTCTACTTCCCTCTACCTAAAAGATTTTAGTTTGTTTTGCAATTGAGTTGTACAGTTTATAGGTCACATTAAAGGTGGAAAAGTTCTGAAATGATTTATCTTTGTCTCATATTTTTAAATCACAGAAACATGACATTTTAACAGGGGTGTGTAGACTTTTTATATCTACTGTATATATGTGCATATGTGTGTGTACATATACAGTGTATGGTGTGTGTGTGTGTGTATATATATATATATATATATATATATATATAAGGATGGGGCATACATGTGTGGGGATTAATATGGGCCCCCACAGATTTATCTTGCCCAGGGCCCTGTATATGCTAAGGGTGGCCCTAATTCTTGCACATGCTCAGTAAGAGGTGCCTCATGAAGTATGCATATTTAGATAATGAATGTGAGTTGGAAAGTTGTTTTAAAATTGTCTGCTCTATCTGAATCTAAAAAGTTTAATTTTGACTTTAGTGGTGCTTTAATTTATGTTGCATTTATAAAAATGACTTTAGTGCTACTTTACGTGGACATAAAAAGTCAAATCTTTTTGAGCTGTTGTAGATTTCTATGAACATTTTTCTATGCAGCCTTTCCTTTCATCATACCAGTTTATAGATATCTTAGCTTCTTCCAAGCCCTGCAGTACACAAGAGTTTGTAAGGGGGCAGAATAGCTGCAAACTAACAATTATTTATGCTGTCTGCTATGTATTATGTATCATTTACAATTAAAGGAACATTTTTTTAACAAATTTCCTTCTTTTATGTGTTCAAAAGGATTAAGCAGGTAGTTAAAGTTGTGCTCTGCTGCACCCCAGTTCTGCTCCAGATGATGATATGGTCAGTGATAGTAGCATACTTGTGTATGCCTGCTTTGCATTAGCTAACAAAACAGAGAATTTTATTTTGACACTAGAATAGAATTTTACTATTTACTTACTTTATAATTAGAAATGTGCATCAGATTTGAATGAATGTAAAAAGCTACAAAATGCTTCAAGTATTGCTTTAGACTGAAAATGATAAAACAAGCAGCCGTTTTGGCAAAAAAAAGATGGATACATGTAACAAAACATTTAGTGCTGTCAGACACTTATTTTGTTGTTGCTAAGTCTTCACTCAATTAATACATAAAAAAAAAAAGTTATTTAAAGGGACAGTCTACTCCACAATTTCTATTGTTTAAAAAGATAGATAATCCCTTTTTCTTTCATGTAATTAGCAAGAGTCCATGAGCTAGTGACGTATGGGATATACATTCCTACCAGGAGGGGCAAAGTTTCCCAAACCTTAAAATGCCTATAAATACACCCCTCACCACACCCACAATTCAGTTTTTACAAACTTTGCCTCCGATGGAGGTGGTGAAGTAAGTTTGTGCTAGATTCTACGTTGATATGCGCTCCGCAGCAAGTTGGAGCCCGGTTTTCCTCTCAGCGTGCAGTGAATGTCAGAGGGATGTGAGGAGAGTATTGCCTATTTGAATGCAATGATCTCCTTCTACGGGGTCTATTTCATAGGTTCTCTGTTATCGGTCGTAGAGATTCATCTCTTACCTCCCTTTTCAGATCGACGATATACTCTTATATATACCATTACCTCTGCTGATTCTCGTTTCAGTACTGGTTTGGCTTTCTACAACATGTAGACGAGTGTCCTGGGGTAAGTAAGTCTTATTTTCTGTGACACTCTAAGCTATGGTTGGGCGCTTTTTTTATAAAGTTCTAAATATATGTATTCAAACATTTATTTGCCTTGACTCAGGATGTTCAATATTCCTTATTTTCGGACAGTCAGTTTCATATTTGGGATAATGCATTTGAATCAATCATTTTTTCTTACCTTAAAAAATTTTGACTTTTTCCCTGTGGGCTGTTAGGCTCGCGGGGGCTGAAAATGCTTCATTTTATTGCGTCATTCTTGGCGCAGACTTTTTTGGTGCAAAAAATCTTTTCTGTTTCCGGCGTCATACGTGTCGCCGGAAGTTGCGTCATTTTTTGACGTTCATTTGCGCCAAAAATGTCGGCGTTCCGGATGTGGCGTCATTTTTGGCGCCAAAAGCATTTAGGCGCCAAATAATGTGGGCGTCTTATTTGGCGCTAAAAAAAATATGGGCGTCTCTTTTGTCTCCACATTATTTAAGTCTCATTTTTCATTGCTTCTGGTTGCTAGAAGCTTGTTCTTTGGCATTTTTTCCCATTCCTGAAACTGTCATTTAAGGAATTTGATCAATTTTGCTTTATATGTTGTTTTTTCTCTTACATATTGCAAGATGTCGCATGTTGCATCTGAGTCAGAAGATACTTCAGGAAAATCGCTGCCTGGTGCTGGAACTACCAAAGCTAAGTGTATCTGCTGTAAACTTTTGGTAGTTGTTCCTCCAGCTGTTGTTTGTATTAATTGTCATGACAAACTTGTTAATGCAGAAAATATTTCCTTTAGTAAAATACCATTACCTGTTGCAGTTCCATCAACATATAATGTTCAGAGTGTTCCTGATAACATAAGAGATTTTGTTTCTGAATCTATTAAGAAGGCTATGTCTGTTATTCCTCCTTCTAGTAAACATAAAAAGTCTTTTAAAACTTCTCTTTATCCAGATGAATTTTTAAATGAACATCATCATTCTGATTCTAATGATTCTTCTGGTTCAGAGGATTCTGTTTCAGAGGTTGATGCTGATAAATCTTCATATTTATTTAAAATGGAATTTATTCGTTCTTTACTTAAAGAAGTCCTAATTGCATTAGAAATTGAGGATTCTGGTCCTCTTGATACTAAATCTAAACGTTTAGACAAGGTCTTTAAATCTCCTGTAGTTATTCCAGAAGTTTTTCCTGTTCCTGGTGCTATTTCTGAAGTAATTTCCAGGGAATGGAATAAATTGGGTAATTCATTTACTCCTTCTAAACGTTTTAAGCAATTATATCCTGTGCCGTCTGACAGATTAGAGTTTTGGGACAAAATCCCTAAAGTTGATGGGGCTATCTCTACCCTTGCTAAACGTACTACTATTCCTACGGCAGATGGTACTTCCTTTAAGGATCCTTTAGATAGGAAAATTGAATCCTTTCTAAGAAAAGCTTATTTATGTTCAGGTAATCTTCTTAGACCTGCTATATCTTTGGCGGATGTTGCTGCAGCTTCAACTTTTTGGTTGGAAACTTTAGCGCAACAAGTAACAGATCATGATTCTCATAACATTATTATTCTTCTTCAACATGCTAATAATTTTATCTGTGATGCCATTTTTGATATTATCAGAGTTGATGTCAGATTTATTTCTCTAGCTATTTTAGCTAGAAGAGCTTTATGGCTTAAAACTTGGAATGCTGATATGTCTTCTAAATCGACTCTACTTTCCCTTTCTTTCCAGGGTAATAAATTATTTGGTTCTCGGTTGGATTCTATTATCTCAACTGTTACTGGTGGGAAAGGAACTTTTTTACCACAGGATAAAAAATCTAAGGGTAAAAACAGGGCTAATAATCGTTTTTGTTCCTTTCGTTTCAACAAAGAACAAAAGCCTGATCCTTCATCCTCAGGAGCAGTTTCAGTTTGGAAACCATCTCCAGTCTGGAATAAATCCAAGCCTTCTAGAAAAGCAAAGCCAGTTTCTAAGTCCACATGAAGGTGCGGCCCTCATTCCAGCTCAGCTGGTAGGGGGCAGATTACGTTTTTTCAAAGAAATTTGGATCAATTCTGTTCACAATCTTTGGATTCAGAACATTATTTCAGAAGGGTACAGAATTGGTTTCAAGATGAGACCTCCTGCAAAGAGATTTTTTCTTTCCCGTGTCCCAGTAAACCCAGCGAAAGCACAAGCATTTCTGAAATGTGTTTCAGATCTAGAGTTGGCTGGAGTAATTATGCCAGTTCCAGTTCTGGAACAGGGGCTGGGGTTTTATTCGAATCTCTTCATTGTACCAAAGAAGGAGAATTCCTTCAGACCAGTTCTGGATCTAAAAATATTGAATCGTTATGTAAGGATACCAACATTCAAAATGGTAACTGTAAGGACTATCCTGCCTTTTGTTCAGCAAGGGCATTATATGTCTACAATAGATTTACAGGATGCATATCTGCATATTCCGATTCATCCAGCTCACTATCAGTTTCTGAGATTCTCTTTCCTAGACAAGCATTACCAGTTTGTGGCTCTGCCGTTTGGCCTAGCAACAGCTCCAAGAATTTTTACAAAGGTTCTCGGTGCCCTTCTATCTGTAATCAGAGAACAGGGTATTGTGGTATTTCCTTATTTGGACGACATCTTGGTACTTGCTCAGTCTTCACATTTAGCAGAATTTCATACAAATCGACTTTTGTTGTTTATTCAAAATCATGGCTGGAGGATCAATTCACTAAAAAGTTCATTGATTCCTCAGACAAGGGTAACCTTTTTGGGTTTCCAGATAGATTCAGTGTCCATGACTCTGTCTTTGACAGACAAGAGACGTCTAAAATTGATTTCAGCTTGTCGAAACCTTCAGTCACAATCATTCCCTTCGGTAGCCTTATGCATGGAAATTCTAGGTCTTATGACTGCTGCATCGGACGCGATCCCCTTTGCTCGTTTTCACATGCGACCTCTTCAGCTCTGTATGCTGAACCAATGGTGCAGGGATTACACAAAGATATCTCAATTAATATCTTTAAAACCGATTGTACGACACTCTCTGACGCGGTGGACAGATCACCATCGTTTAGTTCAGGGGGCTTCTTTTGTTCTTCCGACCTGAACTGTAATTTCAACAGATGCAAGTCTTACAGGTTGGGGAGCTGTGTGGGGGTCTCTGACAGCACAAGGGGTTTGGGAATCTCAGGAGGTGAGATTACCGATCAATATTTAGGAACTCCGTGCAATTTTCAGAGCTCTTCAGTCTTGGCCTCTTCTGAAGAGAGAATCGTTCATTTGTTTTCAGACAGACAATGTCACAACTGTGGCATACATCAATCATCAAGGAGGGACTCACAGTCCTCTGGCTATGAAAGAAGTATCTCGAATTCTGGTTTCGGTGGAATCCAGCTCCTGTCTAATCTCTGCGGTTCATATTCCAGGAATAGACAATTGGGAAGTGGATTATCTCAGTCGCCAAACGTTGCATCCGGGCGAATGGTCTCTTCACCCAGAGGTATTTCTTCAGATTGTTCAAATGTGGGAACATCCAGAAATAGATCTGATGGCTTCTCATCTAAACAAGAAACTTCCCAGGTATCTGTCCAGATCCCGGGATCCTCAGGCGGAGGCAGTGGATGCATTATCACTTCCTTGGAAGTATCATCCTGCCTATATCTTTCCGCCTCTAGTTCTTCTTCCAAGAGTAATCTCCAAGATTCTGAAGGAATGCTCGTTTGTTCTGCTGGTAGCTCCAGCATGGCCTCACAGGTTTTGGTATGCGGATCTTGTCCGGATGGCCTCTTGCCAACCGTGGACTCTTCCGTTAAGACCAGACCTTCTGTCGCAAGGTCCTTTTTTCCATCAGGATCTCAAATCCTTAAATTTAAAGGTATGGAGATTGAACACTTGATTCTTGGTCAAAGAGGTTTCTCTGACTCTGTGATTAATACTATGTTACAGGCTCGTAAATCTGTATCTAGAGAGATATATTATAGAGTCTGGAAGACTTATATTTCTTGGTGTCTTTCTCATCATTTTTCCTGGCATTCTTTTAGAATTCCGAGAATTTTACAGTTTCTTCAGGATGGTTTAGATAAAGGTTTGTCCGCAAGTTCCTTGAAAGGTCAAATCTCTGCTCTTTCTGTTCTTTTTCACAGAAAGATTGCTAATCTTCCTGATATTCATTGTTTTGTGCAAGCCTTGGTTCGTATAAAACCTGTCATTAAGTCAATTTCTCCTCCTTGGAGTTTGAATTTGGTTCTGGGGACTCTTCAAGCTCCTCCGTTTGAACCTATGCATTCATTGGACATTAAATTACTTTCTTGGAAAGTTTTGTTCCTTTTGGCCATCTCTTCTGCCAGAAGAGTCTCTGAATTGTCTGCTCTTTCTTGTGAGTCTCCTTTCCTGATTTTTCATCAGGATAAGGCAGTGTTGCGAACTTCTTTTGAATTTTTACCTAAGGTTGTGAATTCCAACAACATTAGTAGAGAAATTGTAGTTCCTTCATTATGCCCTAATCCTAAGAATTCTAAGGAGAAATCATTGCATTCTTTGGATGTTGTTAGAGCTTTGAAATATTATGTTGAAGCTACTAAGACTTTCCGAAAGACTTCTAGTCTATTTGTCATCTTTTCCGGTTCTAGAAAAGGCCAGAAAGCTTCTGCCATTTCTTTGGCATCTTGGTTGAAATCTTTAATTCATCATGCCTATGTTGAGTCGGGTAAAACTCTGCCTCAGAGGATTACAGCTCATTCTACTAGGTCAGTTTCTACTTCCTGGGCGTTTAGGAATGAAGCTTCGGTTGATCAGATTTGCAAAGCAGCAACTTGGTCTTCTTTGCATACTTTTACTAAATTCTACCATTTTGATGTGTTTTCTCCTTCTGAAGCAGTTTTTGGTAGAAAAGTACTTCAGGCAGCTGTTTCAGTTTGAATCTTCTGCTTATGTTTTCATTTAAACTTTATTTTGGGTGTGGATTATTTTCAGCAGGAATTGGCTGTCTTTATTTTATCCCTCCCTCTCTAGTGACTCTTGCGTGGAAAGATCCACATCTTGGGTAGTCATTATCCCATACGTCACTAGCTCATGGACTCTTGCTAATTACATGAAAGAAAACATAATTTATGTAAGAACTTACCTGATAAATTCATTTCTTTCATATTAGCAAGAGTCCATGAGGCCCACCCTTTTTTGTGGTGGTTATGATTTTTTTTGTATAAAGCACAATTATTCCAATTCCTTATTTTTTATGCTTTCGCACTTTTTTCTTATCACCCCACTTCTTGGCTATTCGTTAAACTGATTTGTGGGTGTGGTGAGGGGTGTATTTATAGGCATTTTGAGGTTTGGGAAACTTTGCCCCTCCTGGTAGGAATGTATATCCCATACGTCACTAGCTCATGGACTCTTGCTAATATGAAAGAAATGAATTTATCAGGTAAGTTCTTACATAAATTATGTTATTACCCATTCCCCAGTTTTGCATAATCAACAGTTATATTAATATACTTTTAACCTCTGTGATTACCTTGTATCTAAGCCTCTGCAGACTGCCCCCTTATTTCAGTTCTTTTGACATACATGCATTTTAGCCAATCAGTGCTGACTCATAAATAACTCCACGGGAGTGAGCACAATGTTCTCTATATGGCACACATGAACTAGCACTGTCTAACTGAAAAACTTTTAAAATGCACTGAGATTAAAGGCAGCCTTCGTGGTCTTAGAAATTAGCATATGAGCCTACCTAGGTTTAGCTTTCAACAAAGATTACCAAGAGAACAAAGTCAATTTGATGACAAAGGTAAATTGGAAAGTTGTTTAAAATTGTATGCCCTATCTGAATTACTGTACCTTTAAGTTTAATATCCCTTTAAAAGGACATTATACTCTAGATTTTTCTTTGCATAAATGTTTTATAAATTATCCATTGATATAGCCTATACAGGTTTTTTTTGGTTTTTTTAAATGTATAGTTTTGCTTATTTTTATATAACATTGCACTGATTTTCAGACTCCTAACCAAGCCCCAACGTTTTTGGAGAATACTGATGTATACAGACTCCCGCTTGCTCCTGTTTGTGTAAAGAGTATTTTCATATGCAGAGGAAGGGGGAGGGGGGAGTATCTGCTATTTCTGACTTGCAGTGGGTGTTCCAGTAACCTTTTTAACTGAGCTAAACTGGGAGCTTCTAAGTAAGTTTTTAAACAGTTTTATACTGGATTTTTATATCAGTATCTGTGCATATTATTCTTTATAGTAGTGCCTATTACATGCAGTTATATAAAAATTGGTGTATACTGTCCCTTTAAGTTGCTGTCCAGCTCTTCATCTCCTGAAGATGTTTGCCATAGGAAACTAGTGGACAAATGGATTTTCATTAAATTAGAATGTTGTTTAAAACTGTAATTCTCTACCTGAATAATGAAATAAAAATGTTGGGTTGCATGTCTCTTTAAATACAAACTCAAAGATACTTTTCTGGTTGTTACAAAAGAGGAACAGGACTTGGGGATTGTTATGTCAGATTATTTGAGATTTGGTAAACCTTGTAGTAGTGCAATTGTGTAAGGCCAGTAGAATGCTTGGTTAGAGGTAGAAATAGTAAGGTTCTTATGCCACTTTACAGATCACTACTAGTTAGGCCTCATCTTGAGTATTATGTGCAGTTCTGGGGGCCATTTATCCAGTAGGATATAAATATAGGTGATATGGTAGTAATTTTCATGTATAATAAAGGGACACTGAACACAGTTTTTTTTTTCTTTTTATGATTCAGATAGAGCATGAAATTTTAATCAAATTTCTAATTTACTCCTATTATCAAATTTTCTTCATTCTCTTGCTATCTTTATTTTAAAAGCAAGAATGTAAATCTTAGCAGCCAGCCCATTTCAGGTTCAGCACCATGGATAGTGCTTGCTTATTGGAGGCTGACATTTACCCACCAATAAGCAAGCATAACCCAGGTTCTCAACCAAAAATGGGCCGGCTCCTATGCATCACATTCCTACTTTTTAAATAAAGATAGCAAGAGAATGAAGAAAATTAGAAAGTTGCTTAAAATTGCACGCTCTATCTGAATCATGAAAGAAAATAATGTGGGTTTAGCGTCCCTTTAAAGGAACAAGAAACCCAAACATTTTCTTTTGTGATTTAGGTAGAACATATAATTTTAAACAGCTTTCCAATTTACTTCTATTATAAAATTTGCTTAATTCTCTTAGTATCATTTGTTGAAGGAGCAGCAATGCACTACTGGTTTCTAAATGAACACATGGGGGAGCCAATGACAATCAGTAGCCACCAATCAGCAGATAGAACCTAGGTTATTTGTTGCTCCTGAGCTTACCTACATAAATCTTTCAGCAAAGGATAACAAGAAAAGGAAGCAAATTAAATAATAGAAGCTGAGGCTGTGAGTATTTTTCATGAGAAGAACAATTCCAGAAAAAGGTGTCATGATCTTAAAGGGACACTGAACCCAATTTTTTCTTTCATGATTCAGATAGAGCATGCAATTTTAAGCCACTTTCTAATTTACTCCTATTATCAAATTTGCTTCGTTCTCTTGCTATCTTTATTTGAAAAAGAAAGTCCAGAACCCTGGACAGCACTTGTTTATTGGTGGATGAATTTTTCCACCAATCAGCAAGAACAATCCAGGTTGTTCACCAAAAATGGGCCGGCATCTAAACTTACATTCTTGCTGTTCAAATAAAGATGCCAAGAGAATGAAGAACATTTACTAATAGGAATAAATTAGAAAGTTTCTTAAAAGGACATTATACACTCATTTTTTTCTTTGCATAAATGTTTTGTAGATGATATATTTATATAGCCCATAAGTTTTTTTTTTTTAAATGTATAGTTTTGCTTATTTTTAAATAACATTGCTCTGATTTCCAGACTCCTAACCAAGCCCCAAAGTTGTATGAGAATACCGTCAGCTACCTACTCCAGCTTGCTCCTGTTTGTGTAAAGGGACTTTTCATATGCAAAAGAAGGGGGAGGGGGGGAGTGTCTTATTTCCCACTTGCAGTGGGCTATCCAGTTAGCTTTACAACAGAGCTAAACTGAGAGCTTCTAAGTAATTTTTTAAACAGTTTTATACAGGATTTTTATATCCGTATCTGTGCATCTTATTCTTTATAGTAGTGTCTATTACATGCAGTTGTATGAAAATGAGTGTATACTGTCCCTTTAAAATTGCATGCTCCATCTGAATCACAAAATAAACAATTTGGGTTCAGTGTCCCTTTAAGCTAAAGGGTAGCAGGTTTAGGAGTAATTTGCGGAAGCAATTCTTCACAGAAAGGGTGGTTGATTCATGGAATAAACTTCTATTAGAGGTAGGGTAAGCAAAAGGCTCCTACGGACTAATTAGACTTACATTTTATAGAAAATTTGGGCAGATTTGTTAGGCCTATGGTTCTTATCTGCCATCAAATTATTTGTTTCTATGTTAAAATATTTGTATGAAAAATCTTGTTACAGCAATTTAAAATGTTATTGGTTTTAAATATATATATATATATATATATATATATATATATATATATATATATATATATATATATTTATCCTCTATATTTCTGTTATATGAGCACAAATCATACTCAATAGCTCACTGACTGATAGGTAAACACACTTTTTTTTTTTTACTATAGCCACATCTGTTTTACATAGATACACACATATAATACATAGATTCACACACATACATATATATATATATATATATATATATATATATATATATATATTGTATCTACATGTATAATAATATATTACATAATACACAATAAATGTTGATTTAAAAAAAAAAAAAACAGAAATTGCTGAAGCCAGGATTACAATTCTGCAGTGATCAGGGCTGCATTATAAAACAATTGAACAAATTGCATCATTAGATTGATCTTTGAACCGCAGGTGAGTACTCTCTCATGGCTGCTGTCTGTGACAAAAAAAAAGCACATTTCATCATCCAGTATTACTCAATGTTTGTGGCATATGATGTGAAGCATGAGCTTTGTTTATTCTGCACCAGTAATGATCTTTCAGAAATGACCACTAGGGAGGTAATTAAGGATATCTACAGCAAGGGAGCGAGAGGGGAGGAGTCACATAACAGCACCAGACCTTTATTATTCATGATGTGTTCAATTAAATAGTGTAAGTAGAGAGACCTAAATATTTGTAGATACTCAATAGATAAAATCTATTTGGTATTTTTTCCCTTTTTATGAAATGTGTTTTTTACATTTTGTGATTATTAATTTATCTTTTTAATCACGTATTGCTTTTCTTCTCTGCATGAAGATAAGTCAGTGATATTAACACCAGTTCAATACATAATTGATAGTTTTCTTCTCTTTTTATATATTGATGAAACCTTCCGTGACCGAGTCCTCCCCCCATTTTGTAACCTGAAAAGAAAAACGATAGATAAATAAATAAATAAATAATATACTTTCTTCCACACAACTTGGATCACTTAAAGGGAAAGTAAACGCCAAAAATGTTATTGTTTAAAAAGGTAGATAATTCTTTTATTTACCATTCCCAAGTTTTGCATAACCAACACTGTTATATTAATACACTATTAACCGCTGTAATTACCTTGTATCTAAGCTTCTGCAGACTGCCTTCTTATCTCAGATATTTTGACAGACTTGCATTATAGGCTAAGGCAATTAGTGCTGACTCCTAAATAACTTCACGTGCGTGAGCACAGTGTTATCTAGATGAAACACATGAACTAGCTGTGAAAAACTGTCACATGTTGTTACGGTTGCCTCCAGGCTGGCTGGAAGTTGGACCGTAGAAAAGGATGCTCCTAGCGCTCACCAAAGGAGCAGCAGCACCGTCGACACTATAACTGCTGCGTAGCCACCATAAGTAATGCAGACTCTATGAACCACCGCTGCTGGGCTGGTATCTCGCCGTCTGCTCTGCGCCCTGGACCTATGACCAGGCTCCAGTAGGCAAACCTCTTCCTTCTGTAGCAATCCCTGTAGCTAAGGGAGTATGAAGAGCATAGCAATCCCTGTAGTGATTATAGCTGTATCCTACAAACATGAGTCAAAGCTGCAAGTTAGAGGGTCAGAAATAGGTCTGATGTGCTGGAGCACACAGCCTCCTTTTTATTGAGGTTACATGCAAACAGGACACTCTCAGGGGGAGGCATAAAATCCCCCATCACACATTTGATATTAGATAGAGAGACACTCCCTTTGACAGGCCACAACATTACTTCAGCAGATAACATTTTACACACAATAAAACAATGCAGTCCACCTTATCACTACTAGAAGTCTGATTAGACAATGGGAAAGTTTTATCACTAAACTTAATTAGAGCTGATCCCAGCAAACTTGTATTTAGAATGCTTCTTGAAGCTGAACAAAGTTATCTCTGTAGTTCTGACCGAAGGGTCTGTCACATAGCACTTAATGGCACACAATGAAACTGAACCAAGTGGGAGAAAGCCAGGGACAAGTCATTTCACAGGTCTGGGGACATAGTCTTAAAGGGGGCATTGTTCACCAAAGTCACAATATGTCCCCAGACGGTTCCCAAAGGGCCACACACACCCAACAAAAGTCAATATACTCTCAGGGGCACAATCTTCCAGGGGCCATAGTCATGAGGAAGGAGGCTGGCAAATATGCTTCTCCAAAATCCAGGGAAGCAGGGCAACCTTCCATTTAAAGGGCCAGTCACAAATAGCAGTTTGTAACACATGCATTCAGATGAGAGGCAGCCTTCAAGGTATTAGAAATTAGCATATGGTAAGAATACCAAGAAAACAAAGCAAATTTGATGATAAAAGTAAATTAGATTAGAAAGCTGTTTAAAATTACATGGCCTATCTGAATCATTAAAGTTTAATTTGGACATTACTATCTCTTTAAATCTTTCAGTCCATTTATCTATCTGGGGCAGAAGTTCCTATACTCAGAAGGATTTATTTTTACATTTTGAGCAATATAAACATGGAAGCCAAAGCTTATGAGAATCTGAAATAGATGGGGGGGGGGCGCCTCTGTCCTTCTCAGAAATACTGGAAAGCCAGCAAGGGGATTAGTGGAATGAAGTAGGTGGTTTTGTTATCAGACATACAGAATCAGTCTGTTTTTTGCATATATGTAAAGAACTGCCAACTGAAATAGTGAGCTATCATGTTAAATACAGGGCAGGTGGCAACTCTACTATTTACAGCCTTGCTTAGATAGACCCTGGCACAGAGGTGGCTCTAGAGTTGGTGGGGCCTTACTCTTATGTTTATTTTTTATTACCTATTAAGTATGTCCCTTACTGTACAACTGGTTGTGTAGGGAGAGATAGAGAAGAGAAGGCAGAGTTCAGTCTCAAGGACAGAATGCAGAGAGAGTGTAAAGAAAAATAGAAGAACAAGAGAAAGGAGAAGAGAGAGAGAGATAAAAGGGAGAGAGAAAGAGAGGAAGGATAAATAGTCTGAAGTGTGCATGGAGAGAGGGGGAAAAGAGAGAAGAGAGAGAGTAAGAAGATGGAATAAAGAGAATGTAGTGAGAGAAGAGAGAGAGAGAGAAAAGGGAGAGAGAGGAAGGAGAAATAGTCTGAAGTGTGTATGGAGAGAGGGGGAAAAGAGAGAAGAGAAGAGAGAGAGTAAGAGTAAGAAGATGGAATAAAGAGAATGTAGTGAGAGAAGAGAAAGAGAGAGAAAAGGGAGAGAGAGAGAGAGAGAGAGGAGAAATAGTCTGAAGTGTGTATGGAGAGAGGGGGAAAAGAGAGAAGAGAGAGAGTAAGAGTAAGAAGATGGAATAAAGAGAATGTAGTGAGAGAAGAGAAAGAGAGAGAAAAGGGAGAGAGAGGAAGGAGAAATAGTCTGAAGTGTGTATGGAGAGAGGGGGAAAAGAGAGAAGAGAAGAGAGAGAGTAAGAGTAAGAAGATGGAATAAAGAGAATGTAGTGAGAGAAGAGAAAGAGAGAGAGAAAAGAGAGAGAGAGAGAGAGAGAGAGAGAGAGAGGAGAAATAGTCTGAAGTGTGTATGGAGAGAGGGGGAAAAGAGAGAAGAGAGAGAGTAAGAGTAAGAAGATGGAATAAAGAGAATGTAGTGAGAGAAGAGAAAGAGAGAGAAAAGGGAGAGAGAGGAAGGAGAAATAGTCTGAAGTGTGTATGGAGAGAGGGGGAAAAGAGAGAAGAGAGAGAGTAAGAGTAAGAAGATGGAATAAAGAGAATGTAGTGAGAGAAGAGAAAGAGAGAGAGAGAGAGAGAGAGAGAGAGAGGAAAGAGAAATAGTCTGAAGTGTGCATGGAGAGAGTGAGGAGAGAGGGGGAAAAGAGAGAAGAGAAGGGAGAGAGTAAGAGAAAGAAGAGGGAATAAAGAGAATGTAGTGAGAGAGAGAAGAGAAAGAGAGGAAGGAGGGAGAGCATATAGACAAATGAGAGGATGATAGGGGAGGGGGAAATGAGGAAAAGAGAGGTTAGTAAGAAAGTAAAGAAAGAAGAGAAAAAGAGAGGATAGTGTGAGAGGAGGGACAGAGGAGAGAGTATAAGAAATGTTAACAGCTAATCACCTCTGGTTGCAAAGGGGTTAAAGCACTTAACGCTCAGTCCCCCTGTCCCTTTTGCAAGTTCATTGTTGCCTTTGCCCCCCCCCCCCCCCATTGATTATGCTGAGGCCGACAGCACCACACAAGGGCAGGCAGTAGGTGGAAGGAAGTGACAGCCAGAGATATTGTGCAAGAGGATATGAAGGCCTAGAATATCCAAAAGTACAAGATGAACATTGGTGGGCAGGGCTACTATGTTACCAAAAACTCATCCCAGGGCAAAAAAAAAATGTTTCTATGTCCCTCTGCAAGGCCCCATCATGAGAGAGGCCTTAGGGGGTCACTATTTGGCCTAACACTAGGGCTGCCTATGACCCTGGGCATAAGTATAGGGAATCTGCTTGGGAGCAACTGAATAACTTCTGCCAATAAGCAGAGCAGGTGAAAAACTATTTATTTGTATCAGTTATGTGTCAGTTTAATCTTAAAATAAGAGCATATTCATGTTGTGCCAGGAGATACGAGTGTTTGGATTTCCCTGTACCTACAAGTATGGTGGTTTTCATGCAGGAAGTTAGAACCAACATCTAAAAAGGTCCCACCATGTTGTAACTACTTTTTTCTTCCTTACCTCTCTCTCCCTCTCTTCTGATGAGGACAATTAGGGACAATGCTGTGTGAAAACCCTGTTAGATTGTTACATTAACAATCCGATATTCCACTCAGCATTGTCGGCACAATGCTTTGTATCTGCTTTATATCTGACTCTAACTGTCCTCTGCCAAAGAGACAGATAAGGAAAAAAACCTAGGTTTCAACATGGCAGCCCCCATTATTTTTTAGAAACTGAACTGCTTTATAGAAACTTATTCTTTACACTTATAAGTTCAATATTTAAACAATTAACATTATATATATATATATATATATATATATATATATATATATACACACACACATACTAATCATTCTCAGGCTGATCTTTGCTTTGAATATATTGTTATTTCTAGCATTCATGTATTGTTTAAAAACCCTTTAAATATGTTATGCAAAGGAGTTTGTCACATGACAAGAAATTGGGATATGTGGAAGTATTTGCCTGTTTAAAGACAGTGACTATAACTATTCTGCTTTACTGGGCTAATTAGGTGAATCTTCACTAATGAGAACCCAGTGATGTATTAACAGCAGTATCATATTATAAATGTGACTGATCGTTATATGGTGCTGTGCTATGTTATCATTTTATAGCATAAAGAGACATTTAATCTGGTATATTTAATATACATTTTTGTGGTTGTTTGAAACAACCCTTAGGCTTTTTGTATTCACACTACAGTGATGTTTATGTCCTATAATATCTATATTCTCTAGTCAGTTTATTTTAAACCAACATTAAACTGGGAAAAAAATCTACTGTGCATATTAAAGAATACAGCAGCTAGAGATACTTAAAGGGCCGTAATAGTAAAAAAATGAAATGTTCTAATTTGTTAAGAGTATGTAATTTTAAGACTATTGCCCCTACAATTATCTGTGTTTAACCCCTGTAAAGAGGTTAGACACACCAAGTGACACTCGTGACATACAGAGCACTGCTGGTCCCAAGCGAAAACAGACACTGATCCAATCAGCAGCGCTAGTTGCACGACTAAGATGCGCAGGTAGCACTGCTGATTGTATCAGTGTTGATTTCCACTCAGGACCAGCAGTGCTCCATGGGTCCTGTGAGGCCCTTCTACTGTGTGTTTAACACCCGCAAAAGTAGTGTAGCGCTGACAGTCTTAAAATTGCATGTTGTTACATATCAGACCATGTCCTTTTTTTGACTATTATGGCCCTTTAAATACATTTATTACAGGTAAAAGCTGTATAAATTGATTGTGAAGATAACAGGAAGTGAATGTTTGTGCATAACTCATCCCTAGGGACAAGTTCCCCACTTTCCCAACCCCATTAGATCATCCATATATATTTTCCCCAATCAGTCATCAAAACCCCTTTCAATGACAAGGACAAGGAAGCCACACCCCTTTAAATGCTGGTCATGATTTCCTGTTACATGTTGAGGGACACCATACTTGTTGAGGGAAACAGGAAATGACACAATCACGTCTCCTGGACCATGTCTGTTATAGTTATATGTGTACCCATGAATATGCTTTTATGTTTTTTATGAACACCATGACTGTATATATCAAGATCTCAGATCTTTTGGGGATTTTTATGGAGTGGAAGCTCTGTCCTACTGTACCTTCTGCTATTTACCCATGCCTATCAAAGCTATTTCTTTTCATTTTGAAGCTAACAGTAAGTGCACGACTTGTCTGATTCGGCTGCACGCCAAAACATGTAAGCCATTGGTGTCGCGCTCACACACCTTTTGCTCTGTTGTACACTCCAGCCTATGTTGGCTATTTTTAATTTTGTCAATATAATAACATTTTGCTTTTTATCTGCATCTGACTTGGGATCCTATCCTCACATTTGGTCTTTGAGTTTAACCAGCTCCAGGATCCTGTTATTCCTGATAGTGACTTTGCATCCCCGGGTGAAGACTACCGTCACCCTCCACATCCCTCCTAACATCACTGTTTGGAGCCGAGTTCCGCGAACCAGTATTTGGACAGAGGTTGCACTGGGAGGAAGTAGCGTATGCGCTTGCCGAGTAAGTTCTCGGTCTGTTGGATCACAGTTTCCCCGGTGTCGTGTGGAATACCTCTGACGGCGGACACGTAAGACTCTGACATTACAGTGTGGAAGGACCATCACTGGGGTGAGTGCGTATTTGTCCTAAGTCCCGGAGAGTAATATCACATGTTTTGCTGTTCAATATATCCACTGTTTATAGGAGCATGTCACACAAACTTTTCTTTTGCCACAACTTGTCTGTGACATGGAATTCTATTGGTGGATTGTGACATACCTCATAATCATAAAGATAATTAGGAATTTTCAAATTCAGCTTTAATCTCTTGAAAAAGGATTTTTACCTGTTTGAGAGACATATGCTGGGTGTTTGCACTGCATTTTCTCAGTGCTGGTCACTTTCTATAACAGCATACTGAGGTAGGCTCAGGAGCATGCATGTGTTGTGAGAACTATATGTATATCATTGTTACAAACATTGTTTGGCGGTAAACAAAACTTACACCTCAATCCCATATCTGCGCAACCAGGTCCCCAAGGTCAACACACCCATTTCAATATTTCTGAACTACCAAAGTTATGTACTCAATATGGCCATGAAGATGGGAATATACCCAATGATTGGAGCATACGCCTGTATCTCACTCTTGATTGGCTTACAAACTATCAACAGTGACAGGTGCACACATTTGAGTATGTTTCTGTTACTAAAAACCTAGTAACAGAAAATAATTTGATACAAATAAAATGTTCTAATGAAAATGAGTATTTTATCATTTTTATTTTTTCAAGAATGTTCTTTTAATTAATAAATGCTATATTTTAATAAAGGGCATGATTCACACAGTCTAAGTACAATTTACAATAGAATGTTTCTCCCCTCTGAGGCTCAGATATTATATCTCCGCTCTGATGTCTCAGCAGTTTCTTTGACCCACAAATCTGGTTAAAAGTTCAGCCTCAAGCGAGCACAATCTAAACGGCTGACAGGGATATGTTTCATAGGTTAAAGTCAGGTGATCCTAATGTTATTTTTAATTCAATCAGACAAATATAATTATTTTAAATATGCCTGGAAATGTCTAATTATTTCCACTGTCAATGTGATAGGAAATGCATTGTGGGGGAAAGTTTTAGACCTTCACACATTTAATGATATAGAGAAATTTATTAACACCTTTGGTATCCAACTAAAAGCCAGATTCAGAATAAGATAACAATAGTAAAGTCTCCCTAAAGGAACATAAAATTCAGATTTTTCTCTGTCTATGTATCAGAAATGAATCACTGCATAGCAAAGAGCAACACACAAAATACGTTTTAAAAAGCATTTATAAGCGTCATTTTGTTAGCAAAATTTGCATAAAGAATTCTATTCCCTATATTATTATTATGTTTATTATTTTACTTTATTTATGAAGCGCCAACATATTCTGCAGCGCTGTCCAAGGATACAATTCATTTAAATAAAACAATATAAAACTTGTAATAGACAGGACAACATTTACATACACATAGAGGAGGAATGTGTCGCTGACAATGAACTAATAACCAAACATAGAAAACACACTTAAAGGGATATGAAACCCAAATTTTTCTTTCATGATTCAGACAGATCATGCAATTTTAACCAACTTTCTAATTTACTCCTATTATCAATTTTTCTTTGTTCTCTTGGTATCTTTATTTGAAAAGGTTGGAATGCAAGCATAGCACCCTTAGGCACACACTTAGGGACATCACTTCCTCCACAACGGCCGTCACTCTCTCATCATTCTGTCACACCCAGGGCCCAACCACCTAGCTAGGATGTAACAATCCACTACAAACCTTAAGGACCTCAGTCTGTCTAGTTGTAGAACTTGACTATCCGAAGGGGATTACAAAATTACTAAATCACCCTAACAGTAGCTGTGAAATTGGATTGCCAACCACAATACTGGGAGGGTGGATGGAAAAATCCTCAGAAAGTCCAGGAATCAAGACAAGGCTATGGCCTACACAACTTCTCTTCATTTACTGCTAAGAAAGCCACCCACACACATTTGCAACAATGTTACCAGGCACAGCAACCTGTACTCAGTAAGGGACTTAATTCTATTCCCGGCTAAGGGGCCCTGCATTTCAATTAAAGGGACAGTATACACCAATTTTCATATAGCTGCATCTAATAGACATTACTATAAAGAATAAGATGCAGAGATACTGATATAAAAATCCAGTATGAAACTGTTTAAAAATTTACTTAGAAGCTCTCAGTTTAGCTCTGTTGAAAAGCTAGCTAGAAAGCCCACTGCAAGTGGGCAATAAGACACCCCCCCCCCCTTCTTTTGCATATGAAAGATCCTTTACACAAACAGGAGCAAGCTGGAGTAAGTAGCTGACGGTATTCTCATAAAACTTTGGGGCTTGGTTAGGAGTCTGAAAATCAGAGCAATGTTATTAAAAAATAAGCAAAACTATAAAAAAAAATAAAAAAAACATTTATGGGCTATATAAATAGATCATCTACAAAACATTTATGCAAAAAAAAAAATGAATGTATAATGTCCCTTTAATTTGCAGTTCAGGGATACAAAACTTGTCTTATTTATCATATCTCCTTTGCATTGACCGATTAGACACATATAAATGAACTTGTGCTTATCAACCAATCATTGTCATTCTGGGGTAGTGGAACAACTACAGTTTTCATATTTTAATTACAGGAAAAACAGGCAAAAAATAATGAAAGTAAATTGGAAAGTTTTCTTATTTTATTGGCTTTTTTATTTTGACTTCCTTTTAAAGTTTGTTTTGCGGTAAAATGTTCTGCAACTATAATGTGACAAAGGAGTTATTTGTTTTGTTCTCTTGGTATCTTTTTTTAAAAACATACCTAAAAAAACACAAATGATACAGCCATGTTTAATTTAAATAGCTTTCCATTAACATTTTTTCAGGGAAAAACTAATTTTTAAGTAAAATTTCCCTTTAAAGGGACAGTAAAGTCAAAATTAAACTTTCAGGATTCAGATAGAGCATGGAATTTTAAACAACTTTCCAATTTAATTTTATCTAATTTGTTTTGTTCTTTTTGTATCCTTTGTTTAAAATCATACTTAGGTAGCATCAATGCACTAGTGGGAGCTAGCTGCTGATCGGTGGCATCACATATGCCTCGTCTTGTCATTGGTTCACCCGATGTGTTCAGCTAGCTCCCAGTAATGTGTTGTTGCAGTTTCAACAGAGGATAGCAAGAGAATGAAGCAAATGTAATATAAATACATTAGAAAGTTGTTTAAAATTGTACGCGCTATACGAATCCTGAAGAAAAAAAAATAGGTTTGATGTTCCTTTAAAGGGACATAATAGTCATATGCTAAATCACTTGTATAACTGTAAAAAGCTGTCAGGAAAATATCACCTGAGCATCTCTATGTAAAAAAGGAAGATATTTTACCTCACAATCTCTTCAGCTCAGCAGAGTAAGTTCTGTGTAAAAAGTTATACTCAGCTGCTCCCAGCTGCAGGTAAAAATAAAAAATAAATGAAGAAATGAACAGCAGCCAATCAGCATCAGCAGTGCTGAGGTCATAAACTTTTACTGTGATCTCATGAGATTTCACTTAACTCTCATGAAATTTCATTGTTACACTCAATAGGGAAATAACATGTGTGCACAAGGCTCATCCTTTCAGCTGTCCCGGGACAGACATACTAATATGCTGCTTAGAAATCCTTTACAATGGGAGGTGGCTACTGAGGAACTTTTGAGGTATAATATCTTTCTTTTTTACATAGAGATGTTCAGGTGATATTTTCTAGTCAGCTTTTTACAGCTATGCTGCATCACTTTCAAGTGTTTAAACATTTGGGTATTATGGCCCTTTAATAATTAACCCCAGATTGTAATTACCTGTAATTTAAGTCCTTTCTAGCTAAACTCAAAAGGAAGAATCACGCATCGATTCCAGAAAATCCCAAGCTTGAGGGAAACGTAACCATTTAAAATATATTTTATTAAGATCACGATTGCATTTAAAATGAATATGTACTTTCTTAACAGATGTAAGTCTTCAGTGATATTACAAAGGATTTGTATCTAAATTAACACTTTAAGATGTGTGATATGACCCATAAAACTGAAAAAAAGTCTATATATTTATAGAAAGTGTTAATTTTCAACATTTACAACATTTCTTAAGGGATTCGAGTATTGGAAGTACAGATCATTTCCTCCATTTTTCTGGAATTCCTAGGTCAGTTGGTAACTGACATTTTCTTTCCGTATTCTCATGTATAATATTGCTCTATAATGACACAGCCGGCCTTCTATCTTATTGGTGAAGGGAAGAGAGAGTTATTATCAAATCCTTTTGACCTCAGCGAGCAGCGACCTCATCATACGCTCAATCTCTGTGAAATAAGAATGTGTTGCTGTGAAAGTGGCTTTTATACAGTGATTTCAAATGAAAACATCACTCTGCTATTAGCACTGGGCTGAATTGCTGGAGAATAAACTCATTCTGAAACAATGCAACCTCAATTTGAGAGAAAAGAATTCCCGATATTCGTGGAAAAAAATGGTTTGTCATGTCTGGTAGACTTACACTGTATCCTGCAGCACGGGAGATCCACAGACAAGTGCTTTATCTACCCTTTAAGGGCAATGGTTTTCCCACTTTCCGTGCTTAAAGGGACATAAAACCCAAAATGTTTCTTTTAAGATTCAGATAGAACTTGCAATTTTAAATTACTTTCCAGTTTACTTCTATTATCAAATGTTCTTCGTTTTCCTTTTATCCTTTGTTGAAAAGCAAAAAAAGGAAAGCTCAGGAGTGTGCATGAGTCCGCATTATTATAAGTTTTGCAACAATGTTATACATTAGGAAGACCACTAGATGGGGCAGCATTATATCCTGTCCAGACGTAGTGCACAGCATTTTTGCAGGTCCCACAGGATATTTGGCAAGAGTTGATTGCTGTTACATGCGCAGTAACTGCTGGCAGCAGATGGTGCTCCACCGTAATTCCCCCATTTCCACTTTCTTTTTGCCTCCGTCTAGGGGGTTCAAGGGGTGGGGGGGGTCTATGATTGGTGCAGTGTCCCCGCAATCCTCTGGCATCCACCCCAAGTAAACCTTGGGGAATGACTTTAAAAGAGGGGATTCGCCACACTTGAACCTCCCCCAGGCAGAGGCAAAAAAAGCTACCTATAACAAGAGAACTACGCAAAAAAAATTAATAGAAGTAAATTCTCTGAAGTCACTCTAAATTGAGAAGCGTTAAATTTGATTCTGCTTGAGCGAACGATTTTAACTTTTAATTTGTAATATGTTGCGCTATTTTGGTTGTGCACAAAAAGCCAAGAAAGACGATAGCACAACAACTTGGGGTGCCACTCATAATCTAGCCTTCATTGGAATTAGTTTCACTATTTAGCAGCAAAGTTATTTTATTTAATACAGGTGGATTGGATAAATATATTTATATAACATTAACCCATACATAATGACACATTTGCCACTCCTTATTTAAGAATAATGTAGATTCTAAAAATTAAACTATTATTGTATTACTATATTATTAAATTCTAAAAGGTGTGGTGGAAGATTAATTTTATGTTCTAGTTCATTATAAAATAATATTAGTAAATGAACATAGCCTTTTAGTAGATCCACACATTAGAGATAATTAAGAATGGTATAGGTCGGTGGACTCTGCTCCTTTGAGCGTAAATACGAGCAACAATATTTGTAAGTTTCCGTATCTTGGCAGAGTTCCAGGATACTGATGGTTGGCCATCTGCCATGATACGATGTAAATCAGTCACATGAGCACAGATACTACAAAATAGGCTTTTTTATATAACTTTATCAATAGAAGACATCACATTTGACTACCCATTCTTTTTGGTTCATCCCATTTCTGTTTATAATTTAACTAATGAACCTTCTACAGTGCTCTGCACAAGGGTGCAAACAACCCTAATACTTTAGGCTGCATTATTATTGTGTGTAGAAGCTTGTTTGACAGAGGAGTGGAGTTAAAATGGCCCCTACCGCCATCGTCTCTCCCTTTCTAGTCATGACCAAAGCCCAGCCCTACCCACACATCTCTACCTGCCCTGACTCAATCCACAGACCAATTATAACTCCTCCTACAAGGATCCCAGCCCTGGTCCAATTCTTGAGGAGCCACAGAAAAAGGATCTCCCAACCACATTTTCTGCAAATGTAGTCTTCCATGTTAGCAAAGTCACTTAAAATTAGTCTGCCTGGTATGAGCAAAGAGTACCAGGTACTATAGGTAGGACCAACAGGTGTAATAGTTAGGCTGTATGGTTTAACACAGCTACCATACTCAACCTGTAGACTGTAAGCTCTTCAGAACCCTCTTCCCTTCTGTACTAGTCTGTTTTGTTTATGTGCTTTAAAACAAATCCTTGTCACTGTATATCCCCTAACTCTGTTCCCAGCACTATGGAATTTTGCAGCGCTATACAAATAAATTATGAAAATAATAATAAATAAAAAAAATCTGGAAACAAAGTCAGGGTTCCTCATGGAGTACAGCTATTGGATAAGAGGTGAAAACCTCACCACATGAAATTATAGTTTTGCGGTGGGCGGCAGGACGAGGTTATTTTAGTAGAACGATCCACAAAATAAAGGTGTGTTTAATTGCATAATTACCTCAAAATCATAATTAAGGTCCATTTAGTTTAATCAATAGTTTCGGGTAGCATTTGACAAACACAAAATCGTTACCATCACTTTCTACACTTTCGGTTTTACACCAATTGGCCTAACACACCTCTGGGTTAGCATGAGAGCGAAAGCCAGAAGAGGCTTTGTAGAAATCTATGTGGAAAGGGAGTTAGCATGGTTGTACTATCCAACTTCCAGATATTCAGCACGCCTGAGTCTTTCGCTTGTGTACAAACCTTTTTACTTTCAACTTGAAATACGAGCACAAGAATAAGAGCGCTATTCATTTAACTTGCACGGTGTTAGCGCTTAATAATGCAAATATTTTTGAGCTCCATTTGTAGGCTAGGCCAAAATGTATATTATAAGAATGAAAACTAAAAAATATAGCATACATTTTATGTGAAATTATCAGTCAAATGCTATAAACATATATTACTTTATTATTATGCATTATTGTATTTATTTACATTGAGGCAGAAATAGAAACATAAAAATTCATTAAACTGAATATATATATATATATATATATATATATACACACACACACACACACACACACAGTATATATATTATTTCTAAAAAAAGAACCCAAAAAATAATTGTATATACTTGTGTCTGTGTGTGTGTGGTATAATTCTGTGTATATATAGTATATATATATATATATATATATATATATATATATATATATACAGTATATCAAATTATTTTTTTGGTTTCTTTTTATGAAT
>NC_069509.1:152389255-152406755 GCF_027579735.1 Bombina bombina | reverse complement strand
TTGACAGCCCCTGCTACCACATGGGGGGCAGCGTTGCACAAGAAGTGGCTTGTACAATGATAAATTCGGTCAGTTGTAATCCTGGTCCACAAGCTGCAATGTCAGGAAGACAGGGTGGAGAAAATAAGATTGTGTGGAGAAAATTGGGTACTGGAAAATACATGAGGAAAAGGTACAAGGAAATACATTTTAATTGAGAGGAACAGAGAGGGGCAATTCTTAAAGGGACATAAATCCCCAATGTTTCTTTCATGATCCCGACAGTCGCATAAAAAATTTAAAAAAAATTCTAGTTTACTTTTATTATCTAATTGACTCTTTTTCATGGCATTGTTGGTTGAAGAGATACCTAGGTAGGTAATGTGAACGTTTGGAGAATTACAGGGCAGGAAAATCTGCAGCCATATCATGCCTGCAGACATGTGCATTCTCCTGAGCCTACTTACCTGCTTTCCAAGAAAGGATACAGAAGTAAATATTATAATCGAAATAAATTGGAAACTTTTTTTTAACTGTGATGCTACACCCCTGCTAAATCCTCTTTATATTGATAGGATAGTTCATGAACTACAGGGATGCCCATTTTTTTCAAATGAGAGACCGCAGTAGAATTTGTATTCCACTCCAAGAAAACATTTTAAGGCTTTCTATTAAAACATAGAATATATTTCTATATAAATTATTTCTTAGGATGATGAACGGTATACAGCTAACTAAAAAGACAGATCAAGAAATATCTACATCGGAATTAAAGGGACATAAAAGCCAAAATTGTATTCATGGTTTAGACAGAGCATACAATGTTTGGTTTCTTGATATCCTTTGTTGAAAAGCAGGAAGGTAAAGTTCAGGAGTGTGCACGTGTCAGCAGACTATATAGCAGCAGGAGCACTAGATTGCAGCACAATTTCATGTCATGTAGTGCCTCAGACATGTGCACACTACCGATCTAGATATCTCTTCAACAAACAATAACATAAGAATAAGGCAAATTTGACAATATAAGTAAATTGGGGGAAAAAATTACAATTTTATTCTCCATCTGAATCATGAAAGAAAATTGTTGGGTTTTCATGTACCTTTAACACTGTGAGGACAGAAATAAGCCAATTCACTGAGAACAGAAGCATTCTGGGAGAGTATGATCCATTTATATTATAGCCCCAGGACCTTATGTTGTGTATAAAGGGTTTATAAACTACCATTCAAGTTGGGTGCCATTCAAAATTAACATTCTGCATTAGAAGTGTTTAAATACAAGTTAAGGGTGTTAAAGAGAATTCTATGTGTTAAATGAGTTCATGGAAAAATAAACTTTAAAGGTGATGAGGCAAGTCAAATAGTTATTTAAATAGATACATCATAGAAAGCAATGTTTGCAGTATGTTTTTTTATTACAATCAAGTGGATGACACTACCATCTGCTGGACAAACTTTAGGTAATGCAGCTACAGGATTGTACAAAGCTATATACAGTAGCCCTCAGTTTAACGCCGGGGTTAGGTTCCAGGAGGAATGGTTGTAAATCGAGAACTGTTGTAAATTGAAACCCAGTTTATAATGTAAGTCAATGGGAAGTGAGAGAGATAGGTTCCAGGCCTCTCTCAAAATTGTCATAAGTAACACCTAATACACTATTTTTAAAGCTTTGAAATGAAGACTTTAAATGCTAAACAGCATTATAAACCTAATAAAATAATTACACAACACAGAAATATATAATTAAACTAAGTTAAATGAACAAAAACATCTGCTAAACAGCATTATAAACCTAATAAAATAATCACACAACACAGACTTCACTTGCATTTTTCTGCAAACAGTTATTACTATGCATTCCAATCTGGACTGATTTATAAACTGAAGATCTTGTTCCTTTGAAATCTGCTCAATAGCTCAGGTCTGGTTAAACGGATTCATTTCAGCTTGCTTTGGCTTTGCTGCAACACAAGCGACAGCTCCACCTACTAGCTGTTTTAATCAATGCACTGCTTCTCAATGCGTTTCAATAGCAGTCACATGACTAGAAAAAAAAAGGTTGTTATTCTGAAACGGTGTAAATTGAACCGTTGTAAAATGAGGGCCACCTGTATATTTATATATATATATATATATAATATATATATATATATATATATATATATATATATATATATATATATAGCATGGGTTGGCCAAGAAAGAAGCCTCAGGAATGTAATCCTGAATCAAAGACAGGGAAATTCAGCACTCTTTTATTATTTGAATACAGCTCACCTCACTCTAATAAGTTAAGATAGCAAGGTTAGGATGAGAACGCGCTACCCCTCCACTCCAGGAAAGGCACACACAGACTTGAAAATTGTAAATAAATACATTTTATATACTTAAGCACAAGTGAAATACATAAACCTTGTGAAAATAAATAAAACAGAACTGAAAATAAAATAAAAATTGAACCTGACCGGTCAGGGGGTACATGCATTGGTCACTATTAAAGCATCAGTAAAATCATTTATAGTAAACCATATACAAGTCTAGGCCTAGATAGACCCTGTCATTAGCTCCGCTCGTAAGCATAAAAATATAGGAGCTAAATCTATAATAGAACCGTATTAGGGTTTACAAGAAAGGCCAAAAGGTTGAATATTGGTATCTCTTAGCAAGCCTGGATAGAGGATATGCGAGTATGTAGGCACAGTTATATAAACAGCGTTTCAAACTTATACCTCATAGGTCCACTACAGTCACGCTACACCCCAGCTGCACACAGCACCCCTGTAGGGGGAGTAACGCTGGGCAGGTTTTCAAAGGGGATCTAAGCAGACTGTAAAGTGGATCAAATGATATGTACAGCGTATTATACATACATGGAATATAACACATCAATAACCACTCTTGATGAAATGACATGAAATGGCACTGCTACAGGCCCCACCAAAGACTGTTAGGCAAGCGTGTAAAGGGTCATGCAGGTTGTTGGTTAGAGCAATAGCTGTTGTTAGTGCAAGTTCATCATGCAGTCAGGTTAGGTTAATGCGGCCCAGAGCTTTGCCAGTCCCATACATTCACTGTAAAAGTTTCCAAGTTTCAGAGATAGTCAGCGTGTATAATACGTCAGATATAGGTAGTGCAGATGACGTCGTTTATACAGAGTACCATCGGCAACTTTAACCGAGATTGACAGTCTATAATTAGCAAGAAGGTCTTATGTCCGTATATTCCTTATCCAATTCAGGAGCTGGCAGAATAAGTAATGCCATAATAGGACAACAGTTATTATACGACCTGTCCTGTGCGTTCTCCTCAATTCCTTCAGCACCAGGTAGTTTTGGTGTAGGCATAACGCTATACATAGAGACAGTGCGGCTCTTTGCAAGAGAGTTCAATTGACAGCGGCAAGTGCATGCATCATGTGACCGGCCAGGATAGCCAATGCCTACGCCGTTTCACCCCGCTCCGTCTTCACTTCAGACCGGCTTCCGTCAGGGCGTTATTCTGGTTACGTTAATGCGTCCTCCTTTATAGTAGTCACACAAGTTTCGCCTCTGCTGGTGGGTGAAATTATTGCATGTCATACCCAAGCAGTTCTTCCAATGGGGATTTCCAGACCACTTGGGATACACTTCAAGGTTACAATGTAAATCAATTATTTAAAGAAAAACAATTTAACTAAAATTTCAACAATATTAACTAGAACAATTTAACCAGATACAATGTGTACCCAGTCTTCAAGACCTGTGCCTAATACATTATACACATACATTTGTATCTGATTTAGATTCACAAGGTTTTTAAAGAAATAGATAAAAAATAATAAAAATTGCTTATACAAAAAGTGTATGTTATCTCAAATGTTTGTCATTTTCACTTTATGTTAGAGCTGGCCTACCATTGTTTTAAAGAAAACAAGCCATGTCAAGTTATCATTTAGTCCCCTGAGGAATTTGGGTCTCAAGAATTGAGATCCACCTGCATTCTTGCGGAGGAGGGCTTTGTCATTGTCCCCTCCTCTTCCATTCATGATGCCCCTATCGATGCCTATAAATCTTAGAGAATCAGGATTACATGTGTGAACATGTTCAAAGTGTTTTGCTACATTACTTTTGGGGTTTTTATTCTTAATGTCGTCCCGATGTTCGGTGATTCCATTATGTCTTTAATGTAACTGAGGCTATCTCGCCTGTATATTATAGTTAATTATACTATTACACAGCTCCAAATATTTAAAATTAATGCAATTGCGTCCCCTTCACACTACTCTGTGTAGTATATATAGTGTGTGTGTGTGTGTTTTATTTAACAAATGGTGAGTACATATAATAAAAAGTGCATACATTTTGCTTAATTGCACTCACAATTTATTTAATTGTGCCCAAGTTTTTCTTATTTAGGACAATTGCATTGATGTGTATGAAGCATAGACAAAAGCAGAACAATAATTACACAATAAAATATAACTTTAATTTAGTTTCAGTTGTGTATTTTATATGTTGTGTATAACAGCGCATTTAGGAATCTTAAAACTACTTTGCGAGATTGTTTTGTATACAATGGGAAAAAAAGTCCCAGTGTTGGCATAATAAATAATTCAAATAATGTGCACAAGCCTTAGCAAATATAAATCTAAATTTTTGTTTACCTTTTTCCACAATACATTTTTTAAAATCATTGTTTAGAAATAAGAAGTTTTAATAATATCAGTAAAAAAAATTAATTCATAAATAAATATCCGGGCAGTGCAAAACAACTTAATTTTGAAATTCCTGAACTGTGATTCTCTTTGGAAGCACAGAGTTTATACAAAGCTGTTCTGTTATCTAATTTGTTTGTTCTCTTGATATTCTTTGTTGAAAAGGATGGAGCTGCTGATTGGGCTGCACATATGTCTCATTTTATTGGTTCACCCAATCCATTCAGCTAGCTCCCAGTAGTGCATTGCTGATTTATCAACAAAGGATACCAAGACAATAAACAAAGTATATAACAGTAAATGGAAAATGTTGTTTAAATTGTATGTTCTATTTGAATCATGAGAGAATAAATGTGGGTTTCATGCTCCTATAAGGTTTTCCCCCTTATTTCTGCATTAAAATGATTTGTTAGTGACTTGTGCTAGTTTTAGTCAAGATTTCTTTGATTAGATGCTTGTTTAGCAGTGGTGTTGCTGGGGGTGGGGCTTCCAGTGTTGTAGGGTTGACACCTCAGCCATGTTTTCCAGGACAATTATGCTTTACACTTGTTGCAGGGTGTGCAGGGGAGGAACATGTATAATGCTTTGTGACAGCACTATCTATTCATGTCCCCTTATGTAACTCATAACTGTCCCTGAAATCTGGCCAAAAAGGTAACCCTACATTGAAGGGCACTGCCCCCGATGTGCCCCCAACGGTGGTCATCCAGAGCTTTCCACCACCACTCTGCCAAGGCTCAACTCACATTGTGCCCAGCCCACGTCCAACCCCACCCATGACATGCCAAGTCCTGCTCTCCCCATCAAGGCTCCATCAACAGTTCATTGGTGACATCCTAAAATCGCCTCCTAGATGTAATTTCTAGAGAAACTGTTGTTTTTTACCTGTTTTATAATACATATTACTTACCAAAAATGTAATATTTCATTTTGAAAGGCAGGTAACAAATAAAGATAGTTCAGATTTTCATGGGTTAAAGGGACATTTTACCTGCTGATCTGATGACCACTGCTTAATAAATACAGACTGCAGGTTGTCTTGTGAGAACCTGCAGTCGTAGGCAGGCAAAGGAGTTGATAAATCAACCCCTTACTATAGTCACGGATTTAACCCTTTTCACAGATAGATTAAAAAAAAGATGCAAATATATTTTTTTAATGCCAAACTTTACATATATGACATTTTATTAGGTAAGGTTTACAATCACTTTAAATGTGAAAGCTGGACAGGCTTCATACTAGGGGTCTGTGTTATTCCTAGTTACTGGGATTGTGGAGTATCAAGGCCAGTATGTTAGTATCTCCTGTTTAGTTGTAAGATAATTACTTATTACTGTGTAATCTGTTTATTAGATCATCAAAGCTAAATAAGAGTTCGTGGGTCTGATAATTAGTTAATGGTCTACTTATCTTTCAACCTAATTATCTTTCTTTTATCTAATTGTCTCTTAATAAATCTATTAAAAGTGTAGATTATTAAATCCTAATTGGAAATCTATGGTTCACATTACTGCAGTGAAAGATATTGTTTTTATATAGTGTAGTTACAGAACATTTACACGAGCAGTGTGACATTTGTAGAAAATGAAGCAAAGTGAATATTATGCATCATCATGCACTTGATGAAAAATAAATAAATGGACAGTAAGTCATGTAATTTAAAGACACTTTTAAATTCACTTTTATTTCAAATCTGCTTTGTTCTTTGGTATCCATTGTTGAAAAAGAATATTCACCTATCGTACACCAGTGAGAGCTGCTGCTGATTGGTGCCTGCACACATTTGTCTTTTGTGATTGGCTAACTAGATGTGTTTAGCTAACTGCCAGTAGTGCAATACTGTTCCTTCAGCAAAGGATAACAAGAGAAAAAAACAAATTTGATAATAGACATAAATTGGAAAGTTGTTTTAAAATGTAATTTTCTATCCAAATCATGAAAGAAAATTTGAGCTTTCCTGTCCCTTTAAACACATCAAGTGAAAAAGAGGCAAATATGTGCAGCTAGCACTTAGTAGTGCATTGAAACTGCTGACTCTACCTAGGTATGCTTTTCAACAAAAGAGGTTAGGCGCAGGAGTAGCAGTGCTCAACTGGGGGGCTAGCAGGTGATTGGTGACGGCACATATATGAGTCTAGTCATTGGATCACCAGATGTGTTCAGCTAGCTCCCAGTGCTTCTGAGCCTTCTTTTCAACAAAGGATACAAAAGAGAACACAATAAATGTGTTAATAGAAGTTAATTAGGAGGAATTTTTCTCTTCATATGCACGCTCTATCTGAATCATAAATCTTTATTTTTTAGTTTAAATGGTCCTTTAACTCCATCAGAAATCCATAAGGATATGATACATTAAAGACACTGCTCTGTCATCCCTCACATTAAACAGTGCTGTCAGGAATTTAAGCTGGGAGGAGAGTTATTTAAGCTGCCCCTTTCTCTGATCGCCCAACATCAGTTGTGATTGACTGAAGATTGATAATAAGCAAAATAGCTGAGTTCACAATTAGGGTCAGATTACAAGTGGAGCATTAAAGATCGCCAGCGAACATCGATATTATGCGCTCCACTTTGTAATACCAGCACACAATACTGTGCGCTTTATTGCAAGTTAATCGCAATGCGAATGAAAGCTCGCGTTCACATTGCTAGGAAGCATTGCACTCACGAAAGCGTGCTTCCGTAGCTTCTATGTGAGTCTTGTTCTGATGCCATCACAAACGGCATCAGAACCTCGCCCAGTGAAGGGGGGGTAAGTTGCGCAGCGATGGCAGTATTTTTAAATATATATGTATATGACTATATTGCTTGAATTGCAGAAAGAAAAAGCCGGCACTTCTCCCAGGATAAATGATAAAAACGATCTTTATTTCATAAACATTAAAAATAAGTTCGGAAGGAATGCAAAGCTATAAAGTATGCTTACATGTTTCGGCAATTACAGCCTTAATCATAAGCATGCTCCCAGGTAAAATTAGGCTAAAATAAATAGTGCTTGCCCTTCACTTATTGTTGTATTAAACATGTGACTAATAGTACCTGGATGCACCTATGGGTGGACATTTAAGGTGGAAGATAGATCATTATAAAATAACTGACCCATAGCTGTCAGGTCAAATTAGATGGCAACAAAAAATGGAAGTGCATTTAATAGTTAATCGCACTTTCTCATCAGGTGACAATGTTATTCATAGGTGCAATAGACTTGTTTATGTTAAATAAGTAAATAGGTTATATTATTAAAAAAAAAACAACAACACTATTTCTTGATAGGAGAATTTTAACATTAAAGTCATATGACTATATACATATATATTTGTGTTAATATGACTATATACATATATATTTGTGTTAATATGAGTATACACATATTTGTGTTAATATGACTATATACATATATATGTGTGTTAATATGAGTATATCCTATACTATAAAAGGCCAGTGTGTTTGTCCGCGTGCTGTCTTTACTGCGCATGACAGCTTCGGACAAACACACTTGGCCTTTTATAGTATAGGATATACTCATATTAACACACATATTATGTATATAGTCATATTAACACAAATATGTGTATACTCATATTAACACAAATATATATGTATATAGTCATATTAACACAAATATATATGTATATAGTCATATGACTTTAATGTTAAAATTCTCCTATCAAGAATAGTGTTGTTGTTTTTTTTTTAATAATATAACCTATTTACTTATTTAACATAAACAAGTCTTTGCACTATGAATAACATTGTCACCTGATGAGAAAGTGCGATTAACTATTAAATGCACTTCCATTTTTTGTTGCCATCTAATTTGACCTGACAGCTATGGGTCAGTTATTTTATAATGATCTATTTCCACCTTAAATGTCCACCATAGGTGCATCCAGGTACTATTAGTCACATGTTTAATACAACCAATAAGTGAAGGGCAAGCACTATTTATTTTAGCTAATTTTACCTGGGAGCATGCTTATGATTAAGGCTGTAATTGCCGAAACATGTAAAGCATACTTTATAGCTTTGCATTCCTTCCGAACTTATTTTTAATGTTTATGAAATAAAGATCGTTTTTATCATTTATCCTGGGAGAAGTGCCGGCTTTTTCTTTCTGCAATTCAAGCAATATAGTCATATACATATATTTAAAAATACTGCCCATCGCTGCGCAACTTACCCCCCTTCACTGGGCGAGGTTCTGATGCCGTTTGTGATGGCATCAGAACAAGACTCCCATAGAAGCCTACGGAAGCACGCTTCGTGAGTGCAATTCTTCCTAGCAATGTGAACGCGAGCTTTCATTCGCATTGCGATTAACTTGCAATAAAGCGCACAGTATTGTGTGCTGGTATTACAAAGTGGAGCGCTAATATCGATTGTTCGCTGGCGATCTTTAATGCTCCACTTGTAATCTGACCCTAAATTGTGAACTCAGCTATTTTGCTTATTATCAATCTTCAGTCAATCACAACTGATGTTGGGCGATCAGAGAAAGGGGCAGCTTAAATAACTCTCCTCCCAGCTTAAATTCCTGACAGCACTGTTTAACTGTGAGGGATGACAGAGCAGTGTCTTTAAATGTATCATATCCTTATGGATTTCTGTTGGAGTTAAAGGACCATTAAACTAAAAAATAAAGTTTTATGATTCAGATAGAGCGTGCATATGAAGAGAAAAATCTCCTAATTAACTTCTATTAACACATTTATTGTGTTCTCTTTTGTATCCTTTGTTGAAAAGAAGGCTCAGAAGCACTGGGAGCTAGCTGAACACATCTGGTGATCCAATGACTAGACTCATATATGTGCCGTCACCAATCACCTGCTAGCCCCAGTTGAGCACTGCTACTCCTGCGCCTACCTCTTTTGTTGAAAAGCATACCTAGGTAGAGTCAGCAGTTTCAATGCACTACTAAGTGCTAGCTGCACATATTTGCCTCTTTTTCACTTGATGTGTTTAAAGGGACAGGAAAGCTCAAAATTTTCTTTCATGATTTGGATAGAAAATTACATTTTAAACAACTTTCCAATTTATGTCTATTATCAAATTTGTTTTTTTCTCTTGTTATCCTTTGCTGAAGGAACAGTATTGCACTACTGGCAGTTAGCTAAACACATCTAGTTAGCCAATCACAAAAGACAAATGTGTGCAGGCACCAATCAGCAGCAGCTCTCACTGGTGTACGATAGGTGAATATTCTTTTTCAACAATGGATACCAAAGAACAAAGCAGATTTGAAAATAAAAGTGAATTTAAAAGTGTCTTTAAATTACATGACCTTACTGTCCATTTATTTATTTTTCATCAAGTGCATGATGATTGCATAATATTCACTTTGCTTCATTTTCTACAAATGTCACACTGCTCGTGTAAATGTTCTGTAACTACACTATATAAAACAATATCCTTTCACTGCAGTAATGTGAACCCATAGATTTCCAATTAGGATTTAATAATCTACACTTTTAATAGATTTATTAAGAGACAATTAGATAAAAAGAAAGATAATTAGGTTGAAAGATAAGTAGACCATTAACTAATTATCAGACCACGAACTCTTATTTAGCTTTGATGATCTAATAAACAGATTACACAGTAATAAGTAATTATCTTACAATAAACAGGAGATACCTAACATACTGGCCTTGATACTCCACAATCCAGTAACTAGGAATAACACAGACCCTAGTATGAAGCCTGTCCAGCTTTCACATTTAAAGTGATTGTAAACCTTACCTAATAAAATGTCATATATGTAAAGTTTGGCATTAAAAAAATATATTTGCATCTTTTTTTTAATCTATCTGTGAAAAGGGTTAAATCCGTGACTATAGTAAGGGGTTGATTTATCAACTCCTTTGCCTGCCTACGACTGCAGGTTCTCACAAGACAACCTGCAGTCTGTATTTATTAAGCAGTGGTCATCAGATCAGCAGGTAAAATGTCCCTTTAACCCATGAAAATCTGAACTATCTTTATTTGTACCTGCCTTTCAAAATGAAATATTACATTTTTGGTAAGTAATATGTATTATAAAACAGGTAAAAAACAACAGTTTCTCTAGAAATTACATCTAGGAGGCGATTTTAGGATGTCCACCAATGAACTGTTGATGGAGCCTTGATGGGAGAGCAGGACTTGGCATGTCATGGGTGGGGTTGGACGTGGGCTGGGCACAATGGAGTTGAGCCTTGGCAGAGTGGTGGTGGGAAAGCTCTGGATGACCACCGTTGGGGGCACATCGGGGGCCAGTGCCTTCACTGTAGGGTTACCTTTTTGGCCAGATTTCCAGGACAGTTATGAGTTACATAAGGGACATGAATAGATAGTGCTGTCACAAAGCATTATACATGTTCCTCCCTGCACACCCTGCAACATGTGTAAAGCATAATTGTCCTGGAAAACATGGCTGAGGTGTCAACCCTACAACACTGGAAGCCCCACCCCCAGCAACACCACTGCTAAAACAAGCATCTAATCAAAGAAAATCTTGACTAAAACTAGCACAAGTCACTAACAAATCATTTTAATGCAGAAATAAGGGGGAAAAACCTTATAGGAGCATGAAACCCACATTTATTCTCTCATGATTCAAATAGAACATACAATTTAAACAACATTTCCATTTACTGTTATATACTTTGTTTATTGTCTTGGTATCCTTTGTTGATAAATCAGCAATGCACTACTGGGAGCTAGCTGAATGGATTGGGTGAACCAATAAAATGAGACATATGTGCAGCCCAATCAGCAGCTCCATCCTTTTCAACAAAGAATATCAAGAGAACAAACAAATTAGATAACAGAACAGCTTTGTATAACTCTGTGCTTCCAAAGAGAATCACAGTTCAGGAATTTCAAAATTAAGTTGTTTTGCACTGCCCGGATATTTATTTATGAATTAATTTTTTTTACTGATATTATTAAAACTTCTTATTTCTAAACAATGATTTTAAAAAATGTATTGTGGAAAAAGGTAAACAAAATTTAGATTTATATTTGCTAAGGCTTGTGCACATTATTTGAATTATTTATTATGCCAACACTGGGACTTTTTTTCCCATTGTATACAAAACAATCTCGCAAAGTAGTTTTAAGATTCCTAAATGCGCTGTTATACACAACATATAAAATACACAACTGAAACTAAATTAAAGTTATATTTTATTGTGTAATTATTGTTCTGCTTTTGTCTATGCTTCATACACATCAATGCAATTGTCCTAAATAAGAAAACTTGGGCACAATTAAATAAATTGTGAGTGCAATTAAGCAAAATGTATGCACTTTTTATTATATAGTACTCACCATTTGTTAAATAAAACACACACACACACACTATATATATACACAGAGTAGTGTGAAGGGGACGCAATTGCATTAATTTTAATATTGGAGCTGTGTAAATAGTATAATTAACTATAATATACAGGCGAGATAGCCACAGTTACATTAAAGACATAATGGAATCACCGAACATCGGGACGACATTAAGAATAAAAACCCCAAAAGTAATGTAGCAAAACACTTGAACATGTTCACACATGTAATCCTGATTCTCTAAGATTTATAGGCATCGATAGGGGCATCATGAATGAAGAGGAGGGGACAATGACAAAGCCCTCCTCCGCAAGGAATGCAGGTGGATCTCAATTCTTGAGACCCAAATTCCCAGGGACTAATGATAAACTTGACATGGCTTGTTTTCTTTAAAACAATGGTAGGCCAGCTCTAACATAAAGTGAAAATGACAAACATTTGAGATAACATACACTTTTTGTATAAGCAATTTTTATTATTTTTATCTATTTCTTTAAAAACCTTGTGAATCTAAATCAATACAAATGTATGTGTATAATGTATTAGGCACAGGTCTTGAAAGACTGGGTACACATTGTATCTGGTTAAATTGTTCTAGTTAATATTGTTGAAATTTTAGTTAAATTGTTTTTTCTTAAATAATTGATTTACATTGTAACCTTGAAGTGTATCCCAAGTGGTTGGAAATCCATTGGAAGAACTGCTTGGGTATGACATGCAATAATTTCACTCACCCACCAGCAGAGGCGAACTTGTTGACTACTATAAAGGAGGACGCATTAAACGTAACCAGAATAACGCCCTGACGAAGCCCGGTCTGAATGTGAAGACGAGCTGAAACGCCGTAGCATTGGCTATCCTGGCCGGTCACATGATGCATGCACTTGCCGCTGTCAATTGAACTCTCTTGCAAAGACGCCGCACTGTCTCTATGTATAGCGTATGCCTACACCAAAACTACCTGGTGCTGAAGGAATTGAGGAGAACGCACAGACAGGTCGTATAATAACTGTTGTCCTATATGGCATTACTTATTCTGCCAGCTCCTGAATTGGATAAGGAATATACGGACATAAGACCTTCTTGCTAATTATAGACTGTCAATCTCGGTTAAAGTTGCCGATGTACTCTGTATAAACGACGTCATCTGCACTACCTATATCTGACGTATTATACACGCTGACTATCTCTGAAACTTGGAAACTTTTACAGTGAATGTATGGGACTGGCAAAGCTCTGGGCCGCATTAACTAACCTGACTGCATGATGAACTTGCACTAACAACAGCTATTGCTCTAACCAACAACCTGCATGACCCTTTACACGCTTGCCTAACAGTCTTTGGTGGGGCCTGTAGCAGTGCCATTCATGTCATTTCATCAAGAGTGGTTATTGATGTGTTATATTCCATGTATGTATAATACGCTGTACATATCCATTTGATCCACTTTACAGTCTGCTTAGATCCCCTTTGAAAACCTGCCCAGCGTTACTCCCCCTACAGGGGTGCTGTGTGCAGCTGGGTGTAGCGTGACTGTAGTGGACCTATGAGGTATAAGTTTGAAACGCTGTTTATATAACTGTGCCTACATACTCGCATATCCTCTATCCAGGCTTGCTAAGAGATACCAATATTCAACCTTTTGGCCTTTCTTGTAACCCTAATACGGTTCTATTATAGATTTAGCTCCTATATTTTTATGCTTACGAGCGAGCTAATGACAGGGTCTATCTAGGCCTAGACCTTGTAATGGTGTACTATAAATGATTTTACTGATGCTTTAATAGTGACCAATGCATGTACCCTGACCGGTCAGGTTCAATTTTATATTATTTTCAGTTCTGTTTTATTTATTTTCACAAGGTTTATGTATTTCACTTGTGCTTAAGTATATAAAATGATTTATTACAATTTCAAGTCTGTGTGTGCCTTTCCTGGAGTGGAGGGGTAGCGCCGTTCTCATCCTAACCTTGCTATCTTAACTTATTAGAGTGAGGTGAGCTGTATTCAAATAATAAAAGAGTGCTGAATTTCCCTGTCTTTGATTCAGGATTACATTCCTGAGGCTTCTTTCTTGGCCAACCCATGCTATATATATATATATATATATATTATATAATAATATATATATATAAAATATATATATATATATATAAATATACAGGTGGCCCTCATTTTACAACGGTTCAATTTACACCGTTTCAGAATAACAACCTTTTTTTTTCTAGTCATGTGACTGCTATTGAAACGCATTGAGAAGCAGTGCATTGATTAAAACAGCTAGTAGGTGGAGCTGTCCGCTTGTGTTGCAGCAAAGCCAAGCAAGCTGAAATGAATCCGTTTAACCAGACCTGAGCTATTGAGCAGATTTCAAAGGAACAAGATCTTCCTGTTTATAAATCAGTCCAGATTGGAATGCATAGTAATAACTGTTTGCAGAAAAATGCAAGTGAAGTCTGTGTTGTGTGATTATTTTATTAGGTTTATAATGCTGTTTAGCAGATGTTTTTGTTCATTTAACTTAGTTTAATTATATATTCTGTGTTGTGTAATTATTTTATTAGGTTATAATGCTGTTTAGCATTTAAAGTCTTCATTTCAAAGCTTTAAAAATAGTGTATTAGGTGTTACTTATGACAATTTTGAGAGAGGCCTGGAACCTATCTCTCTCACTTCCCTTGACTTACATTATAAACTGGGTTTCAATTTACAACAGTTTCGATTTACAAACCATTCCTCCTGGAACCTAACCCCGGCGTAAACTGAGGGCTACCTGTAATAGCTTTGTACAATCCTGTAGCTGCATTACCTAAAGTTGTCCAGCAGATGGTAGTGTCATCCACTTGATTGTAATAAAAAACATACTGCAACATTGCTTTCTATGATGTATCTATTTAAATAACTATTTGACTTGCCTCATCACCTTTAAAGTTTATTTTTCCATGAACTCATTTAACACATAGAATTCTCTTTAACACCTTAACTTGTATTTAAACACTTCTAATGCAGAATGTTAATTTTGAATGGCACCCAACTTGAATGGTAGTTTATAAACCCTTTATACACAACATAAGGTCCTGGGGCTATAATATAAATGGATCATACTCTCCAGAATGCTTCTGTTCTCAGTGAATTGGCTTATTTCTGTCCTCACAGTGTTTAAAGGTACATGAAACCCAACAATTTTCTTTCATGATTCAGATGGAGAATAAAATTGTAATTTTTTCCCCCAATTTACTTATATTGTCAATTTGCCTTATTCTTATGTTATTGTTTGTTGAAGAGATATCTAGATCGGTAGTGTGCACATGTCTGAGGCACTACATGACATGAAATTGTGCTGCAATCTAGTGCTCCTGCTGCTATATAGTACTGCTGACACGTGCACACTCCTGAACTTTACCTTCCTGCTTTTCAACAAAGGATATCAAGAAAACAAACATTGTATGCTCTGTCTAAACCATGAATACAATTTTGGCTTTTATGTCCCTTTAATTCCGATGTAGATATTTCTTGATCTGTCTTTTTAGTTAGCTGTATACCGTTCATCATCCTAAGAAATAATTTATATAGAAATATATTTATGTTTTAATAGAAAGCCTTAAAATGTTTTCTTGGAGTGAAATACAAATTCTACTGCGGTCTCTCATTTGAAAAAAATGGGCATCCCTGTAGTTCATGAACTATCCTATCAATATAAAGAGGATTTAGCAGGGTGTAGCATCACAGTTAAAAAAAGTTTCCAATTTATTTCGATTATAATATTTACTTCTGTATCCTTTCTTGGAAAGCAGGTAAGTAGGCTCAGGAGAATGCACATGTCTGCAGCATGATATGGCTGCAGATTTTCCTGCCCTGTAATTCTCCAAACGTTCACATTACCTACCTAGGTATCTCTTCAACCAACAATGCCATGAAAAAGAGTCAAATTAGATAATAAAAGTAAACAGAATTTTTTTAAAATTTTTTATGCACTGTCGGGATCATGAAAGAAACATTGGGGATTTTATGTCCCTTTAAGAATTGCCCCTCTCTGTTCCTCTCATTAAAATGTATTTTCCTTGTACCTTTTCCTCATGTATTTTCCAGTACCCAATTTTCTCACACAATCTTATTTTCTCCACCCCTGTCTTCCTGACATTGCAGCTTGTGGACAGGATTACACTGACCGAATTTATCATTGTACAAGCCACTTCTTGTGCAACGCTGCCCCCATGTGGTAGCAGGGGCTGTCAATCACTCGGGCTGGCGAAGTCTGGGCGGGTTAAGAAACGCCACTTAAAGGTTGGCGTAGTAGGTTAAGAAGTTCTGTATAAGCGAACCTGCAGCCGAAGGCACTCAAAGCTCGAATCACAGATTCTTAAAGGGATACTGAACCCAATTTTAAGTAACTTTCTAATTTACTCCTATTATCAATTTTTCCTCGTTATTTTAGTATCTTTATTTGAAAAAGCTGGAATGTAATCTTACGTGCTGGCCCATCTTTGGTTCAGCACCTGTGTAGAGCTTGATGATTGGTGGCTAAATGCAGATACCTATCAGCATGCACTTTGGTGCTGAACCAAAGATGGGCCGGCTGGTAAGCGTAACATTCCTGCTTTTTCAAATAAAGATACCAAGAGAAAGAAGAAAAATTGATAATAGGAGTAAATTAGAAAGTTGCTTAAAATGGAACGCTCTATCTGAATCATGAAAAAAAATATTTGGTTTCAGTGTCCCTTTAAATCGAGCCCTATGATCGTTTCTCACTTTTCTTTATAACTTTCTCTTGGGCTAAGGGAATTTTTAAGAAACAAAAATTTCCACTTTCTGGTAAAATCAGGTTCTGAGGCTCATCCAAAAAATATTTTATTCAGATTAAGCAGATTTTTTTGTTAGAAACAGGATTATTATGCAAGTCACTGACATCTTACAAAGTGCTGAACATCTAATAGGGATCAGTTTGTAGAGAAATGGTTTAAATTGCAGATGAGAATGATATGGACCCTCCTCAAAATATAGGAAACAGCTACCTGCACAATAAAGAGAGGAGATCTGTGGTAGCTTGAGGCAGTGTGTAACTAGATCTCCCTAGGGCCCAGGGTGTGATGGGCCCCATTTCACTAGGGCCCTTTCTTGCTGCTGAGCTGTATAGGAGCAATTGGAGCTGTTTCCCTTTCATTATGAGACAGCCTCACCCCTTGGTTTGTCTTCAGCAGGGAATAAGCACTTGGCCTTTCCGGCTGGTTGAGGAAATATGAGCATTTACATTGTCCAATTATACCTTTACATAGGGCAGCTGAATCTAGGGGGGCAGCACATTGGGTGGGGTGGGGGTTATGTCTATGGCATGATGCCAACCCACTCCTATGGTATTCAAATGTTTATTTAATAAAGGGACAGTAAATGAAAAATAAACTTTCATGATTCAGTAATTTTTAAAACCTTTCCAATTTCCTTTCTTTATCAGATTTTCTTTTTTCTTTGTTCTTTTATATCTGTCATTGAAGAGTAGAACTTGCTTG
>NC_069509.1:152374255-152381755 GCF_027579735.1 Bombina bombina | reverse complement strand
AATCAGACAATATGAATAAACTGGAATGTTGTTTAAAATTCCATGCTTTTACTGCATCACCGTCCCTTTAAAACTAACAGGAAGTGCATGTTTGTTAACAACTCAGACATTCCTGCTGCCATACAGAGCAATAGACACATGCACGTTGCTGAGCTCCTGAACCAAGCAAGTTCTACTCTTCAATGACAGATATAAAAAGAACAAAGAAAATCTGATAAAGAAAGGAAATTGGAAAGGTTTTAAAAATTACTGAATCATGAAAGTTTATTTTTCATTTACTGTCCCTTTATTAAATAAAACATTTGAATACCATAGGAGTGGGTTGGCATCATGCCATAGACATAACCCCCACCCCACCCAATGTGCTGCCCCCCTAGATTCAGCTGCCCTATGTAAAGGTATAATTGGACAATGTAAATGCTCATATTTCCTCAACCAGCCGGAAAGGCCAAGTGCTTATTCCCTGCTGAAGACAAACCAAGGGGTGAGGCTGTCTCATAATGAAAGGGAAACAGCTCCAATTGCTCCTATACAGCTCAGCAGCAAGAAAGGGCCCTAGTGAAATGGGGCCCCATCACACCCTGGGCCCTAGGGAGATCTAGTTACACACCTGCCTCAAGCTACCACAGATCTCCTCTCTTTATTGTGCAGGTAGCTGTTTCCTATATTTTGAGGAGGGTCCATATCATTCTCATCTGCAATTTAAACCATTTCTCTACAAACTGATCCCTATTAGATGTTCAGCACTTTGTAAGATGTCAGTGACTTGCATAATAATCCTGTTTCTAACAAAAAAATCTGCTTAATCTGAATAAAATATTTTTTGGATGAGCCTCAGAACCTGATTTTACCAGAAAGTGGAAATTTTTGTTTCTTAAAAATTCCCTTAGCCCCAAGAGAAAGTTATAAAGAAAAGTGAGAAACGATCATAGGGCTCGATTTAAAGGGACACTGAAACCAAATATTTTTTTTCATGATTCAGATAGAGCGTTCCATTTTAAGCAACTTTCTAATTTACTCCTATTATCAATTTTTCTTCTTTCTCTTGGTATCTTTATTTGAAAAAGCAGGAATGTTACGCTTACCAGCCGGCCCATCTTTGGTTCAGCACCAAAGTGCATGCTGATAGGTATCTGCATTTAGCCACCAATCATCAAGCTCTACACAGGTGCTGAACCAAAGATGGGCCAGCACGTAAGATTACATTCCAGCTTTTTCAAATAAAGATACTAAAATAACGAGGAAAAATTGATAATAGGAGTAAATTAGAAAGTTACTTAAAATTGGGTTCAGTATCCCTTTAAGAATCTGTGATTCGAGCTTTGAGTGCCTTCGGCTGCAGGTTCGCTTATACAGAACTTCTTAACCTACTACGCCAACCTTTAAGTGGCGTTTCTTAACCCGCCCAGACTTCGCCAGCCCGAGTGATTGACAGCCCCTGCTACCACATGGGGGCAGCGTTGCACAAGAAGTGGCTTGTACAATGATAAATTCGGTCAGTGTAATCCTGTCCACAAGCTGCAATGTCAGGAAGACAGGGGTGGAGAAAATAAGATTGTGTGAGAAAATTGGGTACTGGAAAATACATGAGGAAAAGGTACAAGGAAAATACATTTTAATGAGAGGAACAGAGAGGGGCAATTCTTAAAGGGACATAAATCCCCAATGTTTCTTTCATGATCCCGACAGTGCATAAAAAATTTAAAAAAAATTCTAGTTTACTTTTATTATCTAATTTGACTCTTTTTCATGGCATTGTTGGTTGAAGAGATACCTAGGTAGGTAATGTGAACGTTTGGAGAATTACAGGGCAGGAAAATCTGCAGCCATATCATGCTGCAGACATGTGCATTCTCCTGAGCCTACTTACCTGCTTTCCAAGAAAGGATACAGAAGTAAATATTATAATCGAAATAAATTGGAAACTTTTTTTAACTGTGATGCTACACCCCTGCTAAATCCTCTTTATATTGATAGGATAGTTCATGAACTACAGGGATGCCCATTTTTTTTCAAATGAGAGACCGCAGTAGAATTTGTATTTCCACTCCAAGAAAACATTTTAAGGCTTTCTATTAAAACATAAATATATTTCTATATAAATTATTTCTTAGGATGATGAACGGTATACAGCTAACTAAAAAGACAGATCAAGAAATATCTACATCGGAATTAAAGGGACATAAAAGCCAAAATTGTATTCATGGTTTAGACAGAGCATACAATGTTTGTTTTCTTGATATCCTTTGTTGAAAAGCAGGAAGGTAAAGTTCAGGAGTGTGCACGTGTCAGCAGTACTATATAGCAGCAGGAGCACTAGATTGCAGCACAATTTCATGTCATGTAGTGCCTCAGACATGTGCACACTACCGATCTAGATATCTCTTCAACAAACAATAACATAAGAATAAGGCAAATTTGACAATATAAGTAAATTGGGGGAAAAAATTACAATTTTATTCTCCATCTGAATCATGAAAGAAAATTGTTGGGTTTCATGTACCTTTAACACTGTGAGGACAGAAATAAGCCAATTCACTGAGAACAGAAGCATTCTGGGAGAGTATGATCCATTTATATTATAGCCCCAGGACCTTATGTTGTGTATAAAGGGTTTATAAACTACCATTCAAGTTGGGTGCCATTCAAAATTAACATTCTGCATTAGAAGTGTTTAAATACAAGTTAAGGTGTTAAAGAGAATTCTATGTGTTAAATGAGTTCATGGAAAAATAAACTTTAAAGGTGATGAGGCAAGTCAAATAGTTATTTAAATAGATACATCATAGAAAGCAATGTTGCAGTATGTTTTTTATTACAATCAAGTGGATGACACTACCATCTGCTGGACAACTTTAGGTAATGCAGCTACAGGATTGTACAAAGCTATATACAGGTAGCCCTCAGTTTACGCCGGGGTTAGGTTCCAGGAGGAATGGTTGTAAATCGAAACTGTTGTAAATTGAAACCCAGTTTATAATGTAAGTCAATGGGAAGTGAGAGAGATAGGTTCCAGGCCTCTCTCAAAATTGTCATAAGTAACACCTAATACACTATTTTTAAAGCTTTGAAATGAAGACTTTAAATGCTAAACAGCATTATAAACCTAATAAAATAATTACACAACACAGAATATATAATTAAACTAAGTTAAATGAACAAAAACATCTGCTAAACAGCATTATAAACCTAATAAAATAATCACACAACACAGACTTCACTTGCATTTTTCTGCAAACAGTTATTACTATGCATTCCAATCTGGACTGATTTATAAACAGGAAGATCTTGTTCCTTTGAAATCTGCTCAATAGCTCAGGTCTGGTTAAACGGATTCATTTCAGCTTGCTTGGCTTTGCTGCAACACAAGCGGACAGCTCCACCTACTAGCTGTTTTAATCAATGCACTGCTTCTCAATGCGTTTCAATAGCAGTCACATGACTAGAAAAAAAAAGGTTGTTATTCTGAAACGGTGTAAATTGAACCGTTGTAAAATGAGGGCCACCTGTATATTTATATATATATATATATATATATATATATATATATATATATATATATATATATATATATATATATATAGCATGGGTTGGCCAAGAAAGAAGCCTCAGGAATGTAATCCTGAATCAAAGACAGGGAAATTCAGCACTCTTTTATTATTTGAATACAGCTCACCTCACTCTAATAAGTTAAGATAGCAAGGTTAGGATGAGAACGGCGCTACCCCTCCACTCCAGGAAAGGCACACACAGACTTGAAATTGTAAATAAATACATTTTATATACTTAAGCACAAGTGAAATACATAAACCTTGTGAAAATAAATAAAACAGAACTGAAAATAATAATAAAATTGAACCTGACCGGTCAGGGGTACATGCATTGGTCACTATTAAAGCATCAGTAAAATCATTTATAGTACACCATATACAAGGTCTAGGCCTAGATAGACCCTGTCATTAGCTCCGCTCGTAAGCATAAAAATATAGGAGCTAAATCTATAATAGAACCGTATTAGGGTTACAAGAAAGGCCAAAAGGTTGAATATTGGTATCTCTTAGCAAGCCTGGATAGAGGATATGCGAGTATGTAGGCACAGTTATATAAACAGCGTTTCAAACTTATACCTCATAGGTCCACTACAGTCACGCTACACCCAGCTGCACACAGCACCCCTGTAGGGGGAGTAACGCTGGGCAGGTTTTCAAAGGGGATCTAAGCAGACTGTAAAGTGGATCAAATGGATATGTACAGCGTATTATACATACATGGAATATAACACATCAATAACCACTCTTGATGAAATGACATGAATGGCACTGCTACAGGCCCCACCAAAGACTGTTAGGCAAGCGTGTAAAGGGTCATGCAGGTTGTTGGTTAGAGCAATAGCTGTTGTTAGTGCAAGTTCATCATGCAGTCAGGTTAGTTAATGCGGCCCAGAGCTTTGCCAGTCCCATACATTCACTGTAAAAGTTTCCAAGTTTCAGAGATAGTCAGCGTGTATAATACGTCAGATATAGGTAGTGCAGATGACGTCGTTTATACAGAGTACCATCGGCAACTTTAACCGAGATTGACAGTCTATAATTAGCAAGAAGGTCTTATGTCCGTATATTCCTTATCCAATTCAGGAGCTGGCAGAATAAGTAATGCCATATAGGACAACAGTTATTATACGACCTGTCTGTGCGTTCTCCTCAATTCCTTCAGCACCAGGTAGTTTTGGTGTAGGCATACGCTATACATAGAGACAGTGCGGCGTCTTTGCAAGAGAGTTCAATTGACAGCGGCAAGTGCATGCATCATGTGACCGGCCAGGATAGCCAATGCCTACGCGCGTTTCACCCGCTCGTCTTCACTTCAGACCGGGCTTCGTCAGGGCGTTATTCTGGTTACGTTAATGCGTCCTCCTTTATAGTAGTCACAAGTTCGCCTCTGCTGGTGGGTGAAATTATTGCATGTCATACCCAAGCAGTTCTTCCAATGGGGATTTCCAGACCACTTGGGATACACTTCAAGGTTACAATGTAAATCAATTATTTAAAGAAAAACAATTTAACTAAAATTTCAACAATATTAACTAGAACAATTTAACCAGATACAATGTGTACCCAGTCTTTCAAGACCTGTGCCTAATACATTATACACATACATTTGTATCTGATTTAGATTCACAAGGTTTTTAAAGAAATAGATAAAAAATAATAAAAATTGCTTATACAAAAAGTGTATGTTATCTCAAATGTTTGTCATTTTCACTTTATGTTAGAGCTGGCCTACCATTGTTTTAAAGAAAACAAGCCATGTCAAGTTTATCATTTAGTCCCTGAGGAATTTGGGTCTCAAGAATTGAGATCCACCTGCATTCCTTGCGGAGGAGGGCTTTGTCATTGTCCCCTCCTCTTCCATTCATGATGCCCCTATCGATGCCTATAAATCTTAGAGAATCAGGATTACATGTGTGAACATGTTCAAAGTGTTTTGCTACATTACTTTTGGGGTTTTTATTCTTAATGTCGTCCCGATGTTCGGTGATTCCATTATGTCTTTAATGTAACTGAGGCTATCTCGCCTGTATATTATAGTTAATTATACTATTACACAGCTCCAAATATTTAAAATTAATGCAATTGCGTCCCCTTCACACTACTCTGTGTATATATATAGTGTGTGTGTGTGTGTTTTATTTAACAAATGGTGAGTACTATATAATAAAAAGTGCATACATTTTGCTTAATTGCACTCACAATTTATTTAATTGTGCCCAAGTTTTCTTATTTAGGACAATTGCATTGATGTGTATGAAGCATAGACAAAAGCAGAACAATAATTACACAATAAAATATAACTTTAATTTAGTTTCAGTTGTGTATTTTATATGTTGTGTATAACAGCGCATTTAGGAATCTTAAAACTACTTTGCGAGATTGTTTTGTATACAATGGGAAAAAAAGTCCCAGTGTTGGCATAATAAATAATTCAAATAATGTGCACAAGCCTTAGCAAATATAAATCTAAATTTTGTTTACCTTTTTCCACAATACATTTTTTAAAATCATTGTTTAGAAATAAGAAGTTTTAATAATATCAGTAAAAAAAATTAATTCATAAATAAATATCCGGGCAGTGCAAAACAACTTAATTTTGAAATTCCTGAACTGTGATTCTCTTTGGAAGCACAGAGTTATACAAAGCTGTTCTGTTATCTAATTTGTTTGTTCTCTTGATATTCTTTGTTGAAAAGGATGGAGCTGCTGATTGGGCTGCACATATGTCTCATTTTATTGGTTCACCCAATCCATTCAGCTAGCTCCCAGTAGTGCATTGCTGATTTATCAACAAAGGATACCAAGACAATAAACAAAGTATATAACAGTAAATGGAAATGTTGTTTAAATTGTATGTTCTATTTGAATCATGAGAGAATAAATGTGGGTTTCATGCTCCTATAAGGTTTTTCCCCCTTATTTCTGCATTAAAATGATTTGTTAGTGACTTGTGCTAGTTTTAGTCAAGATTTTCTTTGATTAGATGCTTGTTTTAGCAGTGGTGTTGCTGGGGGTGGGGCTTCCAGTGTTGTAGGGTTGACACCTCAGCCATGTTTTCCAGGACAATTATGCTTTACACATGTTGCAGGGTGTGCAGGGAGGAACATGTATAATGCTTTGTGACAGCACTATCTATTCATGTCCCTTATGTAACTCATAACTGTCCTGGAAATCTGGCCAAAAAGGTAACCCTACAGTGAAGGCACTGGCCCCCGATGTGCCCCCAACGGTGGTCATCCAGAGCTTTCCCACCACCACTCTGCCAAGGCTCAACTCCATTGTGCCCAGCCCACGTCCAACCCCACCCATGACATGCCAAGTCCTGCTCTCCCATCAAGGCTCCATCAACAGTTCATTGGTGGACATCCTAAAATCGCCTCCTAGATGTAATTTCTAGAGAAACTGTTGTTTTTTACCTGTTTTATAATACATATTACTTACCAAAAATGTAATATTTCATTTTGAAAGGCAGGTACAAATAAAGATAGTTCAGATTTTCATGGGTTAAAGGGACATTTTACCTGCTGATCTGATGACCACTGCTTAATAAATACAGACTGCAGGTTGTCTTGTGAGAACCTGCAGTCGTAGGCAGGCAAAGGAGTTGATAAATCAACCCCTTACTATAGTCACGGATTTAACCCTTTTCACAGATAGATTAAAAAAAAGATGCAAATATATTTTTTTAATGCCAAACTTTACATATATGACATTTTATTAGGTAAGGTTTACAATCACTTTAAATGTGAAAGCTGGACAGGCTTCATACTAGGGTCTGTGTTATTCCTAGTTACTGGGATTGTGGAGTATCAAGGCCAGTATGTTAGGTATCTCCTGTTTATTGTAAGATAATTACTTATTACTGTGTAATCTGTTTATTAGATCATCAAAGCTAAATAAGAGTTCGTGGTCTGATAATTAGTTAATGGTCTACTTATCTTTCAACCTA